>NC_092150.1:4906238-5021238 GCF_045791955.1 Oncorhynchus clarkii lewisi
AATAACAGGACTGAGGGTATAGATGTAGTAATAACAGGACTGAGGGTATAGATGTAGTAATAACAGGACTGAGGGTATAGATGTAGTAATATCAGTACTGGGGGTATAGATGTAGGAATATCAGGACTGAGGGTATAGATGTAGTATTAACAGTAGATAATATACATAGTATACACAGCATTTCATTTTCATTACAATTTCATTACAAAGACAATCAGCAGATGCTTCCATCCAGAGCAACCCACAGCTAGTGCATTTATCTTATTAAGATAGGCGATACAACCACATGTCACAGTCACATCCATGACCACGTATCACATGCATTATACTCTACATAATACAATGCTAAATAAAAGAGAAGATGCATAATAATGTCTGTGTTGTCTCTTTCACAGTTCCCCGTCGTTCCGTAAGATGTTCTTTTATCTGATTTTGTGGAATCTGGTTTTAATGCTAGTTTGAGTTACCTGGGGTGGCAGAGATTTCCACGTAGCCGTGGCTCTATTTAATACTGTGTGTTTCCCAGCCTCTGTTCTGGACCTGGGGACTGTGAGGAGACCTCTGGTATTGTTTGATACCCGATTGATTGTCCGGACTGTGTGCCAACTGCTTGAACAGACAATTCGGTACCGTCAAACAATCAATACCTTGCACAAAGACCAATATTGATGCAGTCGATCTATTCTCCATTTTAAGCCAGGAGGGATTGACCTGCATGTCATTGACATTGTCCCTTCGTGTACATCTAAGTGCAGTACATGTTGCTCTGTTCTCGACCAACTGCGATATGCCTTAGTCCTTCTTTGACGCACCTGACCACACAACTGGACAGTAGCGTAGCCTAGCGGTTAGAGTGTGGAGGCGGCAGGTAGCCTAGCGGTTAGAGTGTAGAGGTGGCAGGTAGCCTAGCGGTTTGAGTGTAGCGGCGACAGGTAGCCTAGCGGTTAGCGTGTAGAGGCGGCTGGTAGCCTAGCGGTTAGAGTGTAGAGGCGGCAGGTAGCCTAGCGGTTAGAGTGTAGAGGCGGCAGGTAGCCTAGCGGTTAGGGTGTAGAGGCAGCAGGTAGCCTAACGGTTAGAGTCTAGAGGCGGCAGGTAGCCTAGCGGTTAGAGTGTGGAGGCGGCAGGTAGCCTAACGGTTAGAGTGTAGAGGCAGCTGGTAGCCTAGCGGTTAGAGTGTAGAGGCGACATTTAGCCTAGCGGTTAGAGTGTAGAGGCTGCAGGTAGCCTAGTGGTTAGAGTGTAGAGGAGGCAGGTAGCCTAGCGGTTAGAGTGTAGAGGCGGCAGGTAGCCTAGAGGTTAGGGTGTAGAGGCGGAACGTAGCCTAACGGTTTGAGTGTAGAGGCAGGAGGGAATCTAGTTGTTAAGAGCGTTGGGACAGTAAAGGAAATGATGCAGGATCAAATCCCCGAGCTGACAAGGTAAAACATCTGTCGTTCTGCCCCCTGAACACGGCAGTTAACCCACTGTTCCGTGGATGTTGATTGTGGCAGCCCCCCCCCCCCCCCACACCTCTCTGATTCAAAACAACCAACAAAGAAAAACTCCTGCAGCTCTGTCACACGCTGGGTCTGTACATAGTCAATGGTAGGCTTTGAGGGGACTCTTACGGCAGGCGCACCTACAGCTCATCTCCTAGCAGTAGTACTGTAGACTACTTTATCACCGACCTCAACCAAGAGTCTCTCAGAGCGTTCACAGTCAGCCCACTGACATTCTTATCAGACTACATCAAAACCACAGTCTAATAGAAACAAAGCAATAATCATGTGGCATCAAATCCAAATATACTGCATACGGTTCAGAAATGGAAAGTAGTGCAGAAACCTACCAGAAAACAATCAACCAAGAACTAATTTAATCCCTTTTAGAAAACGTCCTGGACAAAAGGTTTCAGTGACTCTCAGCTGCGCAATTTGTTGATGTTATCCTACGTGAAATTATCAAATATACAGACCACAAATTCCAACTGGCTACACCTAAACTCTTTAACATTATCCTCAGCTCTGGTATCTTCCCCAATATTTGGAACCAAGGACTGATCACCCCAATCCACAAAAGTGGAGACAAATTTGACCCCAATATCTACCGTGGAATATGTGTCAACAGTAACCTTGGGAAAATCCTCTGCATTATTATTAACAGCAGATTTTTAATTTTATTTTTTACAATTCCTCAGTGAAAACAATGTACTGAGCAAATGTCAAATTAGCTTTTTACCAAATTACCTTACGACAGACCACGTATTCAACCTGCACACCCTAATTGACAACCAAACAAACCAAAACAAAGGCAAAAGCTTCTCATGCTTTGTTAATTTCAAAAAAGCGTTTGTCTCAATTTGGAATGAGGGTCTGCTATTCAACGTGATAGAAAGTGCTGTCTAGGGAAAAACATACGACATTATAAAATCTATGTACACAAACAACAAGTGTGTGGTTAAAATTGACAAAAAACACACACACACATTGCCTCACCCTACTAGAATCAGAAGTCAAAAGTCTACTGTTTGCTGATGATCTGGTGCTTCTGTCCACAACCAAGGAAGGCCTACAGCAGCACCTAGATCTTCTGCACAGATTCTGTCAGACCTGGGCCCTGACAGTAAATCTCAGTAAGGCAAAAATAATGATGTTCCAAAACAGGTCCAGTTGCCAGGACCACAAATACAAATTTCATCTAGACACCTTTTCCCTAGAGCACACAAAAAACTATACATACCTTAGCCTAAACATCAGCACCACAGGTAACTTCCACAAAGCTGTGAACGATCTGAATTTGACATACCAATTAGGATCTGGCTAAAAATACTTGAATCAGTTATTGAACCCACTGCCCTTTATGGTTGTGAGGTCTGGGGTCCGCTCACCAACCTAGAATTCACAAAATGGGACCAAATTGAGACTGCATGAAAAATTCTGCAAAATGTCCTCTGTGTACAGCATAAAACACCAAATAATGGATGCAGAACCGAATTAGGCCGATACCCACTAATGATCAAAATCCAGAAAAGAGCCGTTAAATTCTACAACCACCTAAAAGGAAGCGACTCCAAACCTTCCATAACAAAGCCATCACCTACAGAGAGATGAACCTGGAGAAGAGTCCCCTAAGCAAGCTGTTCCTGGGGTTCTGTTCACAAACACAAACACACCCTACAGAGCCCCAGGACAGCAGCACAATTAGACCCAACCAAATCATAAGCAAACAAAAAGATAATCACTTGACACATTGGAAAGAATTAACAAAAAAAACAGAGCAAACTAGAATACTATTTGGCCCTAAACAGAGAGTACACAGTGGCAGACAACTTGACTACTGTGGCTGACCCAAACTTAAGGAAAGCTTTGACTATGTACAGACTCAGTGAGCATAGCCTTGCTATTGAGAAAAGTCGCCGTAGGCAGACATGGCTCTCAAGAGAAGACAGGCTATGTGCACACTGCCCACAAAATGAGGTGGAAACTGAGCTACACTTCCTAACCTCCTGCCCAATGTATGACCATATTAGAGATACATATTTCCCTCAGATTACACAGATCCACAAAGAATTCGAAAACAAATCCAAATTTGAAAAACTCCCATATCTACTGGGTGAAATACAACAGTGTGCATCACAGCAGAAACATGTGTGACTTGTTGCCACAAGAAAAGGCAACCAGTGAAGAACAAACACCATTGTAAATACAATACAATGTTTTTGTTTCTTTATTTTCCCTTTTGTACTTTAACTAGATAATATGATATTTGAAACGTCTTTATTCTTTGGGAACTTTTGTGAGTGTAATATTTATGTTCACTTTTGATTGTTTATTTCACTTTTGTTTATTATCTACATCACTTGCTTTGGCAATGTAAACATATATTTACACCCAAAGCCCTTACATTGAATTGAATTGAATTTAGAGTAGAGAGAGAATGAAAGGGAGAGAGAGTGTCAGGGAGTGGGAGGAGAGAGAGAGAAAGAGAGAGCATTGGGTGTGAGAGGAGAGAGTGAGAAAGCGACAAAGAGCGTTGGGTGTGAAAGAGAGAGGGAGAGAGAGAGAGAGAGAGAGAGCGTGTCAGGGTGTGTGAGAGAGAGAGAGAGGAAGAGAGCGTCAGAATGTGAGAGAGGAGAGAGAGAGTGTCAGGGTGTGAGAGAGAGAGAAAGAGAGAGAGTGTCAGGGAGTGAGAGAAGAGAAGAGAGAGAGAAAGAGAGAGTGTCGGGTGTGAGAGGAGAGAAGAGAGAGAGAAAGAGAGAGTGTCGGGTATGAGAGGAGAGAGCGCGTCGGGTGTGAGAGAGAGAGTGGGAAAGAGAGAGAGCACATCTGGGTGTGAAAGAGAGAGAGCGCGTCGGGGTGTGAGAGGAGAGAGCGCGTCGGGGTGTGAGAGAGAGAGAGCGCGTCGGGGTGTGAGAGAGAGAGAGTGCATCGGGGTGTGAGAGAGTGTGTGAATGAGGAACATGAGAGGGAGAGAAAGGATGGAGCTCAGCACTGGTCGACAGTAGAGATGAGACACAACAGATTGGCTTGTGTGTGTGTGTGTGTGTGTGTGTGTGTGTGTGTGTGTGTGTGTGTGTGTGTGTGTGTGTGTGTGTGTGTGTGTGTGCGTGTGTGTGTGTGTGTGTGCGTGTGTGTGTGTGTGTGTGTGTGTGTGTGTGTGTGTGTGTGTGTGTGTGTGTGTGTGTGCGTGTGTGTGTGTGTGTGTGAGAGTGAGTGTTGTCAGGATGTTTGGGGACTCGTGGATCCTGCTTGAGCACAGAAAGACAAACACAGAGAGACTACCCAGCATGCTCTTGTACACACACACACACACACACACACACACACACACACACACACACACACACAGCGTTATGTAAGCATCAACGAACATTCCACATCGGAAAACGGATCATTGTCATGCTAATATTATCTGTGCTGCGTAGTGCCAGTGCCTCCACATTGTATTGTGCCTGTGTGTGTGTGTGTGTGTGTGTGTGTGTGTGTGTGTGTGTGTGTGTGTGTGTGTGTGTGTGTGTGTGTGTGTGTGTGTGTGTGTGTGTGTGTGTGTGTGTGTGTGTGTGTGCGTGTGTGTTGTGCCTGTGTGTGGGGGTTTAATTTGTGTGTAGCTTCAGTGTTAGTGTGGGTGGACTGTTTAATTGTGGAATTACATATAGAATTCCTATGAATGTTTTAATCTCTACGGGTTTTAACGTTGCTGTGTTGGTGTTGTTGTCATCCTCTGAGAATGGCCTTCACCTTTGTCTACTAGCTACATAACATACGTGTTCTAATTGGCACCCTATTGCCTACGTAGTGCACTACTGGCACCCTATTCTCTATATAGTAGACAACTGGCACCCTATTCCATATATAGTAGACAATTGGCACCCTATTCCCTATATAGTAGACAACTGGCACCCTATTCCCTATATAGTAGACAACTGGCACACTATTCCATATATAGGGCATTACTGGCACCCTATTCTCTATATAGTACACTACTGGCACCCTATTCTCTATATAGTACACTACTGGCACCCTATTCCATATATAGTAGACAACTGGCACCCTATTCTCTATATAGTACACTACTGGCACCCTATTCTCTATATAGTACACTACTGGCACCCTATTCTCTATATAGTACACTACTGGCACCCTATTCCCTGCACAGTATACTACTTTAGAACGAAGCCCTATGGGTCCTGGTGGAAAGTAGTGCACTAAATAGGGAATATGGTGCCATTTGGAACCAAGTAGTCTAAATAACAATGGTTTTTGATGTTTATTACACAATCATATACTCCTATAATCCATTCACATGAACGGGAGGGAGGAGAGGAAGAGGAGGAGGGATGAGAGGAGAGTAGGGGGGCGGAGGACGGGGAGGAGGGATGAGAGGAAGAGGAGGAGGGATGAGAGGAGAGTAGGGGGGCGGAGGACGGGGAGGAGGGATGAGAGGAAGAGGAGGAGGGAGGAGAGGAGAGTAGGGGGGTGGAGGACGGGGAGGAGGGATGAGAGGAAGAGGAGGAGGGAGGAGAGGAGAGTAGGGGGGCGGAGGACGGGGAGGAGGGATGAGAGGAAGAGGAGGAGGGAGGAGAGGAGAGTAGGGGGGCGGAGGACGGGGAGGAGGGATGAGAGGAAGAGGAGGAGGGAGGAGAGGAAGAAGAGGAGGGATGAGAGGAGAGTAGGGGGGCGGAGGACGGGGAGGAGGGATGAGAGGAAGAGGAGGAGGGAGGAGAGGAAGAGGAGGAGGGAGGAGAGGAGAGTAGGGGGGCGGAGGACAGGGAGGAATGGGGTGAATTGAGCTACAAAAGGCAGAGAAACAGGGTGAGAAAGAGAGAGATGTAGAGAAAGACAGAGAGAGGTAGCAGAGAGAGAGAGAGAGAGAGAGAGAGAGAGAGAGAGGGAGAGAGGTAGCGGAGAGAGAGAGAGGGAGAGATAGAGGTAGCAGAGAGAGAGAGAGAGAGAGAGAGAGAGGGAGAGAGGTAGCAGAGAGAGAGAGATGGAGAGAGGTAGCAGAGAGAGAGAGAGGGAGAGAGGTAGCAGAGAGAGAGAGAGAGAGAGAGAGAGAGAGAGAGAGGGAGAGAGGTAGCAGAGAGAGAGAGAGAGAGAGAGACAAAGAGGGAGAGAGAGAGACAAAGAGAGAGAGAGAGACAGAGACTGAGAGATGGAGCAGAGAGAGAGAGAAAGAGAGACAGAGAGTGAGAGAGAGAGCTAGAGACAGAGACTGAGAGATGGAGCAGAGAGAGAGAGAGAAAGAGAGACAGAGAGCGAGAGAGAGAGAGAGCTAGAGACAGAGACAGAGGGAGAGAGGTAGCAGAGAGAGAGAGAGAGAGACAAAGATAGAGAGAGAATGAAAAGAGAGAGAGAGACTGAGAGAGAAAAGGCTTAGTAGTAGCGAAGTGGTGTGTCTGAAATGGAGAGCTTATTGCACACGTCAACATTAAAGGTATTAGAGAGAGTTTAAGAGAGTTTTTTTGTAAATGGTATTATTAGACTTAGCAAAGTTGTTTTATTTCCCAGAAAACACACTTAATATGAACTGGAAAAACCCCACACGGAATAGCCTGTCTGAGTGACACGATCAGGACACACACACCAAGTGTCTGTGTTTGTGTGTGTCCGTGCACATGCGTCCGTGCACATGCGTCCGTGCACATGCGTCCGTGTGTGACTACTACTAGGAATGGCTGAATTGATGTGAGACATACTAAGAACGTATCTTGCTTAAATCATTGATTGCCCAAGGTTGCAGTTCTGTATGCACACAGTACAGTATGTATTGGATATAACTATATTAATATACACAATGTATTGGATATAAATATAATAATATACAGAATGTATTGGATAGTAATATATTAATATACAGAATGCATTGCTATATGGTCCATGTGTTATGTATTGATATGTGCAAATGTCCTCCATCAGCAGTGTGTTTACAGGGTGGTTGTTGTAGGGTAATGTCCTCCTTTACCAGTGTGTAAACAGGGTGGTTGTTGTAGGGTAATGTCCTGTGTTTACAGGGTGGTTGTTGTAGGGTAATGTCCTGTGTTAACAGGGTTTTTGATGTAGGGTAATGTCCTGTGTTAACAGGGTGGTTGATGTAGGGTAATGTCCTGTTTTTACAGGGTGGTTGTTGTAGGGTAATGTCCTGTGTTTACAGGGTGGTTGATGTAGGGTAATGTCCTGTGTTTACAGGGTGGTTGGTGTAGGGTAATGTCCTGTGTTTACAGGGTGGTCGATGTAGGGTAATGTCCTGTGTTAACAGGGTGGTTGTTGTAGGGCAATGTCCTACTTTAACAGTGTGTTTACAGGGTGGTTGATGTAGGGTAATGTCCTGTGTTTACAGGGTGGTTGATGTAGGGCAATGTCCTCCTTTACCAGTGTGTTAACAGGGTGGTTGTTGTAGGGTAATGTCCTGTGTTAACAGGGTTTTTGATGTAGGGTAATGTCCTGTGTTAACAGGGTGGTTGATGTGGGGTAATGTCCTTTGTTAACAGGGTGGTTGATGTGGGGTAATGTCCTGTGTTAACAGGGTGGTTGATGTGGGGTAATGTCCTTTGTTAACAGGGTGGTTGTTGTAGGGTAATGTTCTCCATCAGCAGTGTGTTTACAGGGTGGTTGATGTAGGGTAATGTCCTGTGTTAACAGGGTTTTTGATGTAGGGTAATGTCCTGTGTTTACTGGGTGGTTGATGTAGGGTAATGTCCTGTGTTTACAGGGTGGTCGATGTAGGGTAATGTCCTGTGTTAACAGGGTGGTTGTTGTAGGGTAATGTCCTCCTTTACCAGTGTGTAAACAGGGTGGTTGTTGTAGGGTAATGTCCTGTGTTAACAGGGTGGTTGTTGTAGGGTAATGTCCTGTGTTTACAGGGTGGTTGATGTAGGGTAATGTCCTGTGTTTACAGGGTGGTTGATGTAGGGTAATGTCCTGTGTTAACAGGGTGGTTGATGTAGGGTAATGTCCTGTGTTTACAGGGTGGTTGATGTAGGGTAAAGTCCTGTGTTAACAGGGTGGTCGATGTAGGGTAATGTCCTGTGTTTACAGGGTGGTTGTTGTAGGGCAATGTCCTACTTTAACAGTGTGTTTACAGGGTGGTTGATGTAGGGTAATGTCCTGTGTTTACAGGGTGGTCGATGTAGGGTAATGTCCTGTGTTAACAGGGTGGTTGTTGTAGGGAAATGTCCTGTGTTTACAGGGTGGTTGTTGTAGGGTAATGTCCTGTGTTTACAGGGTGGTTGATGTAGGGTAATGTCCTGTGTTTACAGGGTGGTTGTTGTAGGGTAATGTCCTGTGTTTACAGTGTAGTTGATGTAGGGTAATGTCCTCCTTTACCAGTGTGTAAACAGGGTGGTTGTTGTAGGGTAATGTCCTGTGTTTACAGGGTGGTTGTTGTAGGGTAATGTCCTGTGTTAACAGGGTTTTTGATGTAGGGTAATGTCCTGTGTTAACAGGGTGGTTGATGTAGGGTAATGTCCTGTTTTTACAGGGTGGTTGTTGTAGGGTAATGTCCTGTGTTTACAGGGTGGTTGGTGTAGGGTAATGTCCTGTGTTTACAGGGTGGTCGATGTAGGGTAATGTCCTGTGTTAACAGGGTGGTTGTTGTAGGGCAATGTCCTACTTTAACAGTGTGTTTACAGGGTGGTTGATGTAGGGTAATGTCCTGTGTTTACAGGGTGGTTGATGTAGGGCAATGTCCTCCTTTACCAGTGTGTTAACAGGGTGGTTGTTGTAGGGTAATGTCCTGTGTTAACAGGGTTTTTGATGTAGGGTAATGTCCTGTGTTAACAGGGTGGTTGATGTGGGGTAATGTCCTTTGTTAACAGGGTGGTTGATGTGGGGTAATGTCCTGTGTTAACAGGGTGGTTGATGTGGGGTAATGTCCTTTGTTAACAGGGTGGTTGTTGTAGGGTAATGTTCTCCATCAGCAGTGTGTTTACAGGGTGGTTGATGTAGGGTAATGTCCTGTGTTAACAGGGTTTTTGATGTAGGGTAATGTCCTGTGTTTACTGGGTGATTTATGTAGGGTAATGTCCTGTGTTTACAGGGTGGTTGATGTAGGGTAATGTCCTGTGTTTACAGGGTGGTTGATGTAGGGTAATGTCCTGTGTTTACAGGGTGGTCGATGTAGGGTAATGTCCTGTGTTAACAGGGTGGTTGTTGTAGGGTAATGTCCTCCTTTACCAGTGTGTAAACAGGGTGGTTGTTGTAGGGTAATGTCCTGTGTTAACAGGGTGGTTGTTGTAGGGTAATGTCCTGTGTTTACAGGGTGGTTGATGTAGGGTAATGTCCTGTGTTTACAGGGTGGTTGATGTAGGGTAATGTCCTGTGTTAACAGGGTGGTTGATGTAGGGTAATGTCCTGTGTTTACAGGGTGGTTGATGTAGGGTAAAGTCCTGTGTTAACAGGGTGGTCGATGTAGGGTAATGTCCTGTGTTTACAGGGTGGTTGTTGTAGGGCAATGTCCTACTTTAACAGTGTGTTTACAGGGTGGTTGATGTAGGGTAATGTCCTGTGTTTACAGGGTGGTCGATGTAGGGTAATGTCCTGTGTTAACAGGGTGGTTGTTGTAGGGAAATGTCCTGTGTTTACAGGGTGGTTGTTGTAGGGTAATGTCCTGTGTTTACAGGGTGGTTGATGTAGGGTAATGTCCTGTGCTTACAGGGTGGTTGTTGTAGGGTAATGTCCTGTGTTTACAGTGTAGTTGATGTAGGGTAATGTCCTCCATTACCATTGTGTTAACAGGGTGATTGTTGTAGGGTAATGTCGTCCTCAGGACTGCTCTAAAACAGCAGCATGTCCCAGGAATATAAAACATCACTGGGATGCTGCTTCCTGTTGTGACTGTTGAGGCAGTGTGTGTGTTCTCCTCGTTGGTCAAGACTGCGGTGGTCTGGAAAGGAGCTGGGGTTAACGAGAGAGAAACATCTCTGAAGCCCAACACACCCACGCTCTACATTGCAGTGCAATGCTTCCTCTAGCCAGCCAACCAGCCAGCCAACCAGCCAGCCAGCCTGCATGTACCTAGCCAATCAGTGTGGACATACACAAAGCCAAGCAGTGCATCTGTGGCAGCCCTTGTGTCTATGGCCAACCCATTTCTGGTCTGCGGGCGGTGGTCTTCTGGCAGGGAGTTGGGGTTAACGAGAGAGAGAAACATCTCTGCTGGCCAAAACTCCTACGCTCTCTATCCCAGACAGAGCAGCCTTCAGCCAGGCAGTATGGACACAGACACAGCCAGGCACACTGTAAGCAAAATGATAGTCCCTTCAACTATATCTATATCTTTATCTATATCAATTTCTTTATCTAGATCTATATCTATATCAATATCTTTATCTATCTATATATATATCACTATCATTATCTATATCTATATCTTTATTTCTATATCAATATCTTTATCTATATATATATATATATCAATATCTATATCTATATCAATATCTTTATCTATCTATATATATATCAATATCATTATCTATATCTATATCTTTATTTCTATATCAATATCTTCATCTCTCTATATATATACAGTGCCTTGCGAAAGTATTCGGCCCCCTTGAACTTTGCGACCTTTTGCCACATTTCAGGCTTCAAACATGAAGATATAAAACTGCATTTTTTGTGAAGAATCAACAACAAGTGGGACACAATCATGAAGTGGAACGACATTTATTGGATATTTCAAACTTTTTTAACAAATCAAAAACTGAAAAATTGGGCGTTCCACTTCATGATTGTGTCCCACTTGTTGTTGATTCTTCACAAAAAAATACAGTTTTATATCTTTATGTTTGAAGCCTGAAATGTGGCAAAAGGTCGCAAAGTTCAAGGGGGCCGAATACTTTCGCAAGGCACTGTATATCAATATCTTTATCTAGATCTATATCTAATCAATATCTTTATCTATATCAATATCTTTATCTATATCTATATCAATGTCTTTATCTAGATCTATATCAATATCTAGATCTAGATATATATCAATGTCTTTATCTAGATCTATATCAATATCTAGATCTAGATTTATATCTATATCTAGGAAATATATGAAAAGTTTGGATTTTTTGGGGGACAAATATTTAACCTATTCTTTTTGTTTAATACTAAACTAAACTACCACTTACATTAATTTGTGTGGGTTCCTTTTGTATGGGTTACCTTCTGGCAAGTCCCGTGACACTGGTCGGGGTTGTAGAGTCTCCCCTTTCCACAGTGGGATCATATTGGTTTTGAAGCTCAAATGGTTCGGACTTCACATATAGAAGTTTGCAGCGCTACCTTTTTCCGGGATGTGCCACCTTCCACCGCAGATGTCTCATGGTCTGACAAACACCGCTGTAGCTGTTCCACCTTCCACCGCAGATGTCTCATGGTCTGACAAACACCGCTGTAGCTCTGCTACCTTCCACCGCAGATGTCTCATGGTCTGACAAACACAGCTGTAGCTCTGCTACCTTCCACCGCAGATGTCTCATGGTCTGACAAACACCGCTGAAGCTCTGCCCAGATGAGGAAGGCCGACAAAGGCAAAACTCATATCTAGCTGAAACTCGTGATTTTTGACGGTGATTTTGATGGGAAGTTTTACCTGAACTTAAAAATATTTATTTGCCCAAACTTCGCTTCAACTTCAGAAAACGTAGGCAAAAATTCTGTCAACTTAAAATGCTGTGTTTGCTCAACTTGTGTTATATGTTTACTAAACTCTAAAATTATTATTTAGGCATCTTCACAAAACACAGGTGTGAAAACTAATTACAAACACTTTGAATTTTGACATAAAATGTTTTCATACTTACAGATTTGACACGTTGACATACCTGACCATATCACCTCCACCCTACCTGACACCCTAGACCCACTCCAATTTGCTTACCGCCCAAATAGGTCCACAGACGATGCAATCTCAACCACACTGCACACTGCCCTAACCCATCTGGACAAGAGGAATACCTATGTGAGAATGCTGTTCATCGACTACAGCTCGGCATTCAACACCATAGTACCCTCCAAGCTCGTCATCAAGCTCGAGACCCTGGGTCTTGACCCCGCCCTGTGCAACTGGGTACTGGACTTCCTGACGGGCCGCCCCCAGGTGGTGAGGGTAGGCAACAACATCTCCTCCCCGCTGATCCTCAACACTGGGGCCCCACAAGGGTGCGTTCTGAGCCCTCTCCTGTACTCCCTGTTCACCCACGACTGCGTGGCCACGCACGCCTCCAACTCAATCATCAAGTTTGCAGACGACACAACAGTGGTAGGCTTGATTACCAACAACGACGAGACGGCCTACAGGGAGGAGGTGAGGGCCCTCGGAGTGTGGTGTCAGGAAAATAACCTCACACTCAACGTCAACAAAACTAAGGAGATGATTGTGGACTTCAGGAAACAGCAGAGGGAACACCCCCCTATCCACATCGATGGAACAGTAGTGGAGAGGGTAGCAAGTTTTAAGTTCCTCGGCATACACATCACAGACAAACTGAATTGGTCCACACACACAGACAGCATCGTGAAGAAGGCGCAGCAGCGCCTCTTCAACCTCAGGAGGCTGAAGAAATTCGGCTTGTCACCAAAAGAACTCACAAACTTCTACAGATGCACAATCGAGAGCATCCTGGCGGGCTGTTTAACAGCCTGGTATGGCAACTGCACCGCCCTCAACCGTAAGGCTCTCCAGAGGGTAGTGAGGTCTGCACAACGCATCACCGGGGGCAAACTACCTGCCCTCCAGGACACCTACACCACCCGATGTCACAGGAAGGCCATAAAGATCATCAAGGACATCAACCACCCGAGCCACTGCCTGTTCACCCCGCTATCATCCAGAAGGCGAGGTCAGTACAGGTGCATCAAAGCTGGGACCGAGAGACTGAAAAACAGCTTCTATCTCAAGGCCATCAGACTGTTAAACAGCCACCACTAACACTGAGTGGCTGCTGCCAACACACTGACACTGACTCAACTCCAGCCACTTTAATAATGGGAATTGATGGGAAATGATGTAAATATATCACTAGCCACTTTAAACAATGCTACCTTATATAAATGTTACTTACCCTACATTATTCATCTCATATGCATACGTATATACTGTACTCTATATCATCGACGGTATCCTTATGTAATACATGTATCACTAGCCACTTTATACTATGCCACTTTGTTTACATACTCATCTCATTTGTACATACTGTACTCGATACCATCTACTGTATCTTGCCTATGCTGCTCTGTACCATCACTCATTCATATATCCTTATGTACATATTCTTTATCCCCTTACACTCTGTACAAGACAGTAGTTTTGGAATTGTTAGTTAGATTACTTGTTATTACTGCATTGTCGGAACTAGTAGCACAAGCATTTCGCTACACT
Organism: Oncorhynchus clarkii lewisi; assembly: GCF_045791955.1. Taxonomy (NCBI): domain Eukaryota; kingdom Metazoa; phylum Chordata; class Actinopteri; order Salmoniformes; family Salmonidae; genus Oncorhynchus; species Oncorhynchus clarkii. Next base: position 4,920,090 of record NC_092150.1, read on the forward strand.
CGCATTAACATCTGCTAACCATGTGTATGTGACAAATAAAATTTGAGTTGATTTGATTTGATTTGATTTGATGACAGTGTGAATGTTCATTTATACAGTCATTATTATTCAACCTGTCCTAACCTGGGGTTTGAACTCACAACCTTTTGGTTCATGGCCTATTTATTGCCTTACCTCCCTTATCCTACCTCATTTGCACTCACTGTATATATATATTTTGTTCTACTGTATTATTGACTGTATGTTTGTTTTACTCCATGTGTAACTCTCTGTTGTTGTTTTGTGTCGAACTGCTTTGCTTTATCTTGGCCAAATCACAGTTGTAAATGAGAACTTGTTCTCAACTAGCCTACCTGGTTAAATAAAGGTGTTCTCAACTTGCCTACCTGGTTAAATAAAGGTGTTCTCAACTAGCCTACCTGGTTAAATAAAGGTGTTCTCAACTAGCCTACCTGGTTAAATAAAGGTGTTCTCAACTAGCCTACCTGGTTAAATAAAGGTGTTCTCAACTAGCCTACCTGGTTAAATAAAGGTGTTCTCAACTAGCCTACCTGGTTAAATAAAGGTGTTCTCAACTAGCCTACCTGGTTAAATAAAGGTGAAATAAAAATAAAACCGGCATTCCAATCTTCCTGCTATGCCACCATTACTAATTTCAGTACTTTGGGGGTTTTCTATATAGCTATTTAATGTTACTTTAGTGTATTTTTCACTGAGCTGAGATTTACTCTGAAGTGCAAAGAGTAGCAACACAGGTGAAACCAGGCTATTGACATAGACATGTTGGCGTAGCAAGATCAGTATGCCGTGAACCCAAGATATTAATCGCTCCTGTGCCATTGCTGAAAACTCCTCCACCACGTGCCTGTCTTGTCGAAAGCCTCCTCTCCTACCCAGCCTCCCGACACAAGCCTCTACCAAGCGGCTGTGATACTGTACCTAGGCTATTGTCCCCTGTCTTGCCACATGCCCCCTTCTCCTGAACTTCGCTCACCTTTCCAACTGTACCTCGACACAATCCTGTCTTGGAGCTCTACTAACAATTCCTTCGACCTCATTGCTTGGTTTTTGCTCTGAAATGCACTGGCAACTGTGGGACCTTATATAGACAGATATATATATATATATATAGCCTTTCCAAATCACATCCAATCAATTGAATTTACCACAGGTGGACTCCAATCCTGTTGTAGAAACATCTCAAGGATGATCAATGGAAACAGGATGCAACCTGAGCTCAATTTCGAATCTTGTAGCAAAATGTGGGAAAAGTCAAGGGGTCTGAATGTATGTGTAAGCCTCAAGCATTACACTGAAACCTCTTGACTCAGTCAGAGATGTCTAACTCACCATCGTTACACTTAAACCTCTTGACTCAGTCAGAGATGTCTAACTCACCATCGTTACACTGAAACCTCTTGTCTCAGTCAGAGATGTCTAACTCACCATCGTTACACTGAAACCTCTTGTCTCAGTCAGAGATGTCTAACTCACCATCGTTACACTGAAACCTCTTGTCTCAGTCAGAGATGTCTAACTCACCATCGTTACACTGAAACCTCTTGTCTCAGTCAGAGATGTCTAACTCACCATCGTTACACTGAAACCTCTTGACTCAGTCAGAGATGTCTAACTCACCATCGTGACACTGAAACCTCTTGTCTCAGTCAGAGATGTCCAACTCACCATCGTTACACAGAAACATCTATGACTCAGTAAGAGATGTCTAACTCACCATCGTTACACTGAAACCTCTTGTCTCAGTCAGAGATGTCTAACTCACCATCGTGACACTGAAACCTCTTGACTCAGTCAGAGATGTCTAACTCACCATCGTTACACTGAAACCTCTTGTCTCAGTCAGAGATGTCTAACTCACCATCGTTACACAGAAACATCTATGACTCAGTCAGAGATGTCTAACTCACCATCGTTACACTGAAACCTCTTGTCTCAGTCAGAGATGTCTAACTCACCATCGTTACACTGAAACCTCTTGTCTCAGTCAGAGATGTCTAACTCACCATCGTTACACACAAACCTCTTGTCTCAGTCAGAGATGTCTAACTCACCATCGTTACACTGAAACCTCTTGTCTCAGTCAGAGATGTCTAACTCACCATCGTTACACTGAAACCTCTTGACTCAGTCAGAGATGTCTAACTCACCATCGTTACACTGAAACCTCTTGACCCAGTCAGAGATGTCTAACTCACCATCGTTACACTGAAACCTCTTGACTCAGTCAGAGATGTCTAACTCACCATCGTTACACTGAAATCTCTTGACTCAGTCAGAGATGTCTAACTCACCATCGTTACACACAAACCTCTTGTCTCAGTCAGAGATGTCTAACTCACCATCGTTACACTGAAACCTCTTGACTCAGTCAGAGATGTCTAACTCACCATCGTTACACACAAACCTCTTGACTCAGTCAGAGATGTCTAACTCACCATCGTTACACTGAAACCTCTTGACTCAGAGATGTCTAACTCACCATCGTTACACTGAAACCTCTTGTCTCAGTCAGAGATGTCTAACTCACCATCGTGATCTCTACAGTGCTGTCAGGTGGACATCACTGGCTTGCCCCATGCCAGGACATCATTAATTGACTAACCTAGTAACAAATATTTCTTTTTTTTTTTATAAATAAAATGAGATTGTGAGTTGAAATCCTCAGTGAGTAATAATGACTGTATAAATGAACATGCATGTATGTCGTCATGCATGTCAACGTGTGTCGACTATGTCAGTTGAAATCGTTGTTTGTTATTAAATAGCTCTGTGTAACTAATTCCACAGTTTTTCTTTAGTGAAGATGCCCAGATAATCATTTATAGTTTAATGAACATATGGGACAAGTTCAACAAACACATCATTTTAAATTGACTGAATTTTTCTCTCAAGTTGGAGCAAGGTTTTGTTGCGAACTAAACATTTTAAGTTCAGGTAACACAAAAAAAGAAGTTGTGAAAACCAGTTACATAATAATAATTAGTTGAAATAAAAAAACAAATGTTTAATTACAGTTATTTTATAATATAATATATATATTTAGTTATATACAGTTTATTGCAGTGCCTGTAAAGGTGATTTAGAATCCCACTCTCCTGATGAGGTAAGCTTGTAAAGAATTGTAAAACCCAAAACATCCTAAGGATTTCCTATAAAGTCTAAAGGTTTAAGACCAATCGGGTTGGTGTGTGAGATGTCATGTTCCCTGGTTTGATCCCACAGAGTTAAAACCAGGATGGACACAGCCAGGCAGTGCATCCCAACCCATCCCAAGCCTGCCGTCACAGACACGGACACAACCAGTAAGATTTATAGCCCCCCACCCCTCTCCCTCTCCCCAGCCAGCCCAGCCAGGAGGTACGGTACGGGGCAGGCTGCCTGGCAGCCAGTCCCCTCTGTTTGCTTTCGGAATCGCTCAGCGAGTGCTAATCCTATTCTTGGGTGGAGGTTTGCACAATCACTTTCCCCACAGCATGAGGAGAGATAATATTATGGTCCTGTCCTGTCACTTTCCCCACAGCATGAGGAGAGATAATATCATGGTCCTGTCCTGTCACTTTCCCCACAGCATGTGGAGAGATAATATCATGGTCCTGTCCTGTCACTTTCCCCACAGCATGAGGAGAGATAATATTATGGTCCTGTCCTGTCACTTTCCCCACAGCATGAGGAGAGATAATATCATGGTCCTGTCCTGTCACTTTCCCCACAGCATGAGGAGAGATAATATCATGGTCCTGTCCTGTCACTTTCCCCACAGCATGAGGAGCGATAATATCATGGTCCTGTCCTGTCACTTTCCCCACAGCATGAGGAGAGATAATATTATGGTCCTGTCCTGTCACTTTCCCCACAGCATGAGGAGCGATAATATCATGGTCCTGTCCTGTCACTTTCCCCACAGCATGAGGAGAGATAATATCATGGTCCTGTCCTGTCACTTTCCCCACAGCATGAGGAGAGATAATATCATGGTCCTGTCCTGTCACTTTCCCCACAGCATGAGGAGTGATAATATCATGGTCCTGTCATGTCACTTTCCCCACAGTATGAGGAGAGATAATATTATGGTCCTGTCCTGTCACTTTCCCCACAGCTACAGCATGAGGAGAGATAATATCATGGTCCTGTCCTGTCACTTTCCCCACAGCATGAGGAGAGATAATATCATGGTCCTGTCCTGTCACTTTCCCCACAGCATGAGGAGAGATAATATCATGGTCCTGTCCTGTCACTTTCCCCACAGCATGAGGAGAGATAATATCATGGTCCTGTCCTGTCAAGCAGCTGGTTGTCCATTGGATGCTATTACATCCTGTGAGGGAGTACCAGTCAGCAGTGCATCGTCCAACATCATGGAAGTGTCGATGTTTGTTATTTCACTGGTCATTGTCTGACATAAGGTGAAGGGCATGATAGGGACTCTCACCCCTCCCGCCCTCCCATTATCCCATCATCCCTACCTCCCTCCCATCATCCTTCTCTCGTCCTTCCACCCCATCCTCCGCTCCTCCCTCCCTCCGTCCCTCCCTCCTATCATCCCTCCCTCCCTACCTCCATCCTGTCATCCCATTCTCCTCTCCCATCCAGCCATCCATCCATCCTCTTCTCATCTCCCCCTCCATCCTCCTCTCCTCCCTCCATCCCATCCTCCTATTCTCCCTCCCTCTATCCATCCATCCCATCCTCCTCTCTATTCTCTCAGCCCACGCAGGAATCCTCCAGAACAGCATGGTGAATCACACACACACACACACACACACACACACACACACACACACACACACACACACACACACACACACACACACAGCCACTAGGGATGGGTATTTAAAATAATTTCACAATTCAAATAATTTCATTAATTATTTGGGGAAACTGCTTTTAGCCTGAGCTCTTAGTTGCGCGAAAGAGGAGATGGTGCCGCAGCAACAGTGGCTCGAGGAAGAGGCCGGTTTGACTCGGGGAAGAGGCCGGTTTGGCTCGGGGAAGAGGCCGGTTTGGCTCGGGGAAGAGGCCTGTTTGGCTCGGGAAAGGGGCCAGTGTGTGTGTGAGGTGAGAGGAAGAAAGAGAGACGCAGCCAAGCCAACTCGCGCTACTTTGACAAACGTTTTGCTGTTATTTAACATCTGACAATGAAAGACCTTGACTGCCTCAAATCAAAGTATAGAAACTAGCTAGGCTAATTGCTGCCACATAATTCTGAGCTTTATCCCCATCCTTATACATTCATGTTCATGCAGATGAATCAGCTACCTGTTGGTTGCTTGTTGCAGCATTCACAGTTTCCAGTTTCTGAGATTGTTGTAGTTCTTTCCAGTCATTGGCAGCAGAGAACTGGAAGGAGAGGCGGCCAAAGGACGAATTAGTTTTGGGGGTGACCAGAGAGCCTGCTGTAGCGCGTGTTACATACAGGAACTCAAGTCCTTCTGCTCACCCGACTAAGAATTCCTTGCAATCAAATGTCGGCCATATTATCTCCCAAGACAATCATCGTCAGTTATCGTCACAGCCGTGTATATACCCTCTCAGAAAAGACACCGCGATGGCCCTCAAGGAACTTCATTGGAATCTATGTAAACTGGTAAACCATATTTCTTGAGGCTGCATTTATTGTAGCTGGGGATTGTAACAAAGCAAATTTGAGAACAAGGCAACCAACATTATCCTAAAGGAGAACAAGGTTACCTAAATTATCCTGAAGGAGAACAAGGTTACCTAAATTATCCTGAAGGAGAACAAGGTTACCTAAATTATCCTGAAGGAGAACAAGGTTACCTAAATTATCCTAAAGGAGAACAAGGTTACCTAAATTATCCTAAAGGAGAACAAGGTTACCTAAATTCTATCAGTACTCCAACTTCTGCAATGCATACAAGGCCCAACCTTGCCCTCCCTTCTGCAAATCTGACCACGACTCCCTCTTTCTCATACCGTCTTATAGACAGAAACTCAAACAGGATGTACCCATGACCAGAACCATTCAATGCTGGTCTGACCAATCGGAATCCACGCTTCAAGACTGTTTTGATCACTCGGACTGGGAAATGTTCCCGGGTAGCCTCTGAGAATATCATCATCGATCTATACACTGAGGAAGTGCATTGGAGATGTTGTACCCACTGTGACTATTAAAACCTACCCTAACCAGTAACCGTGGATGGATTTGCGCAAAACTAAAAGCCCAAACCACCGCATTTAACCATGGAAAGAGGACTGGGTATATGGCCTAATATGAAAAGTGTTGTTATTCACTCATCCATATATTTATATGTATATATTCTTACTCCATCCCTTTATATTTGTGTGTATTAGGTCGTTTTTGTGGAATTGTTAGATTACTTGTTAGATATTACTGCACGGTCAGAACTAGAAGAACAAGCATTTCTCTACACTCGCATTAACATCTGCTAACCATGTGTATGTGACCAATAACATCTGTTAACCATGTGTATGTGACCAATAACATCTGCTAACCATGTGTATGTGACCAATAACATCTGTTAACCATGTGTATGTGACCAATAACATCTGTTAACCATGTGTATGTGACCAATAACATCTGTTAACCATGTGTATGTGACCAATAACATCTGTTAACCATGTGTATGTGACCAATAACATCTGTTAACCATGTGTATGTGACCAATAAAATTTGATTTGAATTTGATTTGTTTGTGTGTATGCTGTTTTTAGCAGAGACTCAGTATCGCCTTACGTTCTCACAGAGAAGTGGCATGTGTATTTGACCCAAATATTTCCTCCTAGTCATTTTCATTGTCACACTAGACGCAATGACTCTTATGATGCAGTTTTTCACCAGAAGAACCAATGACTATCTGCCTCATTTTTCCTCATTAAATAGCATGTTAGGAATCCCAATGTCTGTTCCGATCTGGTCTAGTAGCAACATAAGGCTGTTTCCCTGTAGATCATGTACCTCTAGTAGCACCATAAGGCTGTTTCCCCTGTACCTCTAGTAGCACCATAAGGCTGTTTCCCCTGTAGATCATGTACCTCTAGTAGCACCATAAGGCTGTTTCTCCTGTACCTCTAGTAGCACCATAAGGCTATTTCCCCTGTAGATCATGTACCTCTAGTAGCACCATAAGGCTGTTTCCCCTGTAGATCATGTACCTCTAGTAGCACCATAAGGCTGTTTCCCCTGTAGATCATGTACCTCTAGTAGCACCATAAGGCTGTTTCCCCTGTACCTCTATTAGCACCATAAGGCTGTTTCCCCTGTAGATCATGTACCTCTAGTAGCACCATAAGGCTGTTTCCCCTGTAGATCATGTACCTCTAGTAGCACCATAAGGCTGTTTCTCCTGTACCTCTAGTAGCACCATAAGGCTGTTTCCCCTGTAGATCATGTACCTCTAGTAGCACCATAAGGCTGTTTCCCCTGTACCTCTATTAGCACCATAAGGCTGTTTCCCCTGTAGATCATGTACCTCCTGTAGTACCATAAGGCTGTTTCTCCTGTTTCTCCTCTACCTCTAGTAGCACCATAAGGCTGTTTCTCCTGTACCCCTAGTAGCAACATAAAGCTGTTTCCCCTGTAGATCATGTACCTCTAGTAGCACCATAAGGCTGTTTCTCCTGTACCTCTAGTAGCGCCATAAGGCTGTTTCCCCTGTAGATCATGTACCTCTAGTAACACCATAAGGCTGTTTCTCCTGTACCTCTAGTAGCACCATAAGGCTGTTTCCCCTGTACCTCTAGTAGCACCATAAGGCTGTTTCCCCTGTACTTCTAGTAGCACCATAAGGCTGTTTCTCCTGTACCTCTAGTAGCACCATAAGGCTGTTTCCCCTGTAGATCATGTACCTCTAGTAGCACCATAAGGCTGTTTCTCCTGTACCTCTAGTAGCACCATAAGGCTGTTTCTCCTGTACCTCTAGTAGCAACATAAGGCTGTTTCTCCTGTACCTCTAGTAGCACCATAAGGCTGTTTCTCCTGTACCTCTAGTAGCACCATAAGGCTGTTTCTCCTGTACCTCTAGTAGCACCATAAGGCTGTTTCCCCTGTAGATCATGTACCTCTAGTAGCAACATAAGGCTGTTTCCCCTGTAGATCATGTACCTCTAGTAGCACCATACGGCTGTTTCCCCTGTACCTCTAGTAGCACCATAAGGACATGTTGTAACATTGTATGCCCATCAGATTTATTTTACCTTTATTTACCAAGGTAAGTTAGTTAAGAACAAATTCTTATTTTCACTGACGGCCTAGGAATAGTTGGTTAACTGCCTGTTCAGGGGCATAATGACAGATTTTTACCTTGTCAGTTCGGGGATTTGATCTTGCAACCTTTTGGTTACTAATCCAACGCTTGCACTACTAAAGGAGTTATCGATATATATTCCAGTGGTTTTCTAATATGATCTATATTGGGAGGAAAAAAACATCCCGCGCCTCGGAGAAGATAAATCCACTATCAGACGTCAAGATGTCACCTCGTCAGTTTCCAGACACTTTATAGAACCCCCCCCCCCAAAAAAAATCATTCTGTTCATGAATTGCACTGCATCGAGTTCATCCACTACGCAGGAAGTGATTATGACCCCCCCCCAAAAAAAAAAATCACTCCCAACGGAAAAGCCATGTGGATATATATAAATTAAAGTCTGTATCTTCACAGGGTTTCATTTCCTTGCTATGTGGGGCAAACGTAGACTGTTATGCAAGAACACATTAGATAAATAACGTATAGATATGAAGGGCTGTGCCTGATGTCCTTCGTGGGAATCTGTCTCATGATATAATGTATCCAAGTGAGCAAGACACCTAAGGCAATTGATTCATGAATGGTTCACGCCTGGTACCGCTCAATTGCCCTCTGTGCCCGCTCCCCTATGCCCTATAATTCTGTTTTTAAATTGTGACTAACTTATATTCAGGAAGAGCAGAGGGGAAAGGTCCCTGCTTGGCTGAATGAATCAACCCTGATTAGAAGCTCCTGCTGCTCATCGGTTTCGTTCCCTACTAAGTCTGGTATGAATTCAAATAAAATTGTACCTACACACTGAAGGCTGCAAAGTCAAAACATCTGTGTATGTTATTCCTGATAGCAGTGAAAATAATTCCCCCCCCCCCCTCTCAAAAAAAGTAAAGAATGAAGTAAGTTTCTGCGACATGTTTTTTGAGTGCCGACCCATTCCACCTTTTGTTTGTCTGAGTTGGCTGGTTTTACGCACCATCCAAGCTTCTGGGAGAGCACCACGGCCCCCTATTGACTAGCTGTTGTTCTACCTGGTTAACGTGTCCTCAGGCTAACGTGTCCTCAGGCTAACGTTACCTCAGGCTAACGTGTCCTCAGGCTAACGTGTCCTCAGGCTAACGTGTCCTCAGGCTAACGTGTCCTCTCAGGCTAACGTGTCCTCAGGCTAACGTGTCCTCAGGCTAACGTGTCCTCTAAGGCTAACGTGTCCTCAGGCTAACGTGTCCTCTCAGGCTAACGTGTCCTCAGGCTAACGTGTCCTCAGGCTAACGTGTCCTCAGGCTAACGTGACCTCAGGCTAACGTGTCCTCTCAGGCTAACGTGTCCTCAGGCTAACGTGTCCTCAGGCTAACGTGTCCTCAGGTTAATGTGACCTCAGGCTAACGTGTTCTCTCAGGCTAACGTTACCTCAGGTTAACGTGACCTCAGGCTAACGTGTCCTCTCAGGCTAACGTGTCCTCAGGCTAACGTGTCCTCAGGCTAACGTGTCCTCAGGCTAACGTTTCCTCAGGCTAACGTGTCCTCAGGCTAACGTGTCCTCAGGCTAACGTGTCCTCTCAGGCTAACGTGTCCTCAGGCTAACGTGTCCTCAGGCTAACGTGTCCTCAGGCTAACGTGTCCTCAGGCTAACGTGTCCTCTAAGGCTAACGTGTCCTCAGGCTAACGTGTCCTCTCAGGCTAACGTGTCCTCAGGCTAACGTGTCCTCAGGCTAACGTGACCTCAGGCTAACGTGTCCTCTCAGGCTAACGTGTCCTCAGGCTAACGTGTCCTCAGGCTAACGTGTCCTCAGGTTAATGTGACCTCAGGCTAACGTGTTCTCTCAGGCTAACGTGTCCTCAGGCTAACGTGTCCTCAGGCTAACGTCTCCTCAGGCTAACGTGTCCTCAGGCTAACGTGTCCTCAGGCTAACCTGTCCTCAGGCTAACGTGTCCTCAGGCTAACGTGTCCTCAGGTTAACGTGACCTCAGGCTAACGTGTCCTCTCAGGCTAACATGACCTCAGGCTAACGTGTCCTCAGGCTAACGTGTCCTCAGGTTAATGTGACCTCAGGCTAACGTGTTCTCTCAGGCTAACGTGTCCTCAGGCTAACGTCTCCTCAGGCTAACGTGTCCTCAGGCTAACGTGTCCTCTCAGGCTAACGTCTCCTCAGGCTAACGTGTCCTCAGGCTAACGTGTCCTCAGGCTAACCTGTCCTCAGGCTAACGTGTCCTCAGGCTAACGTGTCCTCAGGTTAACGTGACCTCAGGCTAACGTGTCCTCTCAGGCTAACATGACCTCAGGCTAACGTGTCCTCAGGCTAACGTGTCCTCAGGTTAATGTGACCTCAGGCTAACGTGTTCTCTCAGGCTAACGTGTCCTCAGGCTAACGTCTCCTCAGGCTAACGTGTCCTCAGGCTAACGTGTCCTCTCAGGCTAACGTGTCCTCAGGCTAACGTGTCCTCAGGCTAACGTGTCCTCAGGCTAACCTGTCCTCAGGCTAACGTGTCCTCAGGCTAACGTGTCCTCAGGTTAACGTGACCTCAGGCTAACGTGTCCTCTCAGGCTAACATGACCTCAGGCTAACGTGTCCTCTCAGGCTAACGTGTCCTCAGGCTAACGTGTTCTCTCAGGCTAACGTTACCTCAGGCTAACGTGATCTCAGGCTAACGTGTCCTCAGGCTAACGTGTCCTCAGGCTAACGTGTCCTCTAAGGCTAACGTGTCCTCAGGCTAACGTGATCTCAGGCTTACATGTCCTCAGGTTAACGTGACCTCAGGCTAACGTGTCCTCTCAGGCTAACGTGTCCTCAGGCTAACGTGTCCTCAGGCTAACGTGTCCTCAGGCTAACGTCTCCTCAGGCTAACGTGTCCTCAGGCTAACGTGTCCTCTCAGGCTAACGTGTCCTCAGGCTAACGTGTCCTCAGGCTAAGGTGTCCTCAGGCTAACCTGTCCTCAGGCTAACGTGTCCTCAGGCTAACGTGTCCTCAGGTTAACGTGACCTCAGGCTAACGTGTCCTCTCAGGCTAACATGACCTCAGGCTAACGTGTCCTCTCAGGCTAACGTGTCCTCAGGCTAACGTGTTCTCTCAGGCTAACGTTACCTCAGGCTAACGTGATCTCAGGCTAACATTTCCTCAGGTTAACGTGACCTCAGGCTAACGTGTCCTCTCAGGCTAACGTGTCCTCAGGCTAACGTGTCCTCAGGCTAACGTGTCCTCAGGCTAACGTCTCCTCAGGCTAACGTGTCCTCAGGCTAACGTGTCCTCTCAGGCTAACGTGTCCTCAGGCTAACGTGTCCTCAGGCTAACGTGTCCTCAGGCTAACCTGTCCTCAGGCTAACGTGTCCTCAGGCTAACGTGTCCTCAGGTTAACGTGACCTCAGGCTAACGTGTCCTCTCAGGCTAACATGACCTCAGGCTAACGTGTCCTCTCAGGCTAACGTGTCCTCAGGCTAACGTGACCTCAGGCTAACGTGTCCTCAGGCTAACGTGTCCTCAGGCTAACGTGACCTCAGGCTAACGTGTCCTCAGGCTAACGTGTCCTCAGGCTAACGTGTCCTCAGGCTAACGTGACCTCAGGTTAATGTGACCTCAGGCTAACTTGTCCTCAGGCTAACGTTACCTCAGGCTAACGTGACCTCAGGCTAACGTGTCCTCAGGTTAACGTGACCTCAGGCTAACGTGTCCTCTCAGGCTAACGTGTCCTCAGGCTAACGTGTCCTCAGGCTAACGTGTCCTCAGGCTAACGTCTCCTCAGGCTAACGTGTCCTCAGGCTAACGTGTCCTCTCAGGCTAACATGTCCTCAGGCTAACGTGTCCTCAGGCTAACCTGTCCTCAGGCTAACGTGTCCTCAGGCTAACGTGTCCTCAGGTTAACGTGACCTCAGGCTAACGTGTCCTCTCAGGCTAACGTGACCTCAGGCTAACGTGTCCTCTCAGGCTAACGTGTCCTCAGGCTAACGTGACCTCAGGCTAACGTGTCCTCAGGCTAACGTGTCCTCTCAGGCTAACATGTCCTCAGGCTAACGTGTCCTCAGGCTAACCTGTCCTCAGGCTAACGTGTCCTCAGGCTAACGTGTCCTCAGGTTAACGTGACCTCAGGCTAACGTGTCCTCTCAGGCTAACGTGACCTCAGGCTAACGTGTCCTCTCAGGCTAACGTGTCCTCAGGCTAACGTGACCTCAGGCTAACGTGTCCTCAGGCTAACGTGTCCTCAGGCTAACGTGACCTCAGGCTAACGTGTCCTCAGGCTAACGTGTCCTCAGGCTAACGTGACCTCAGGCTAACGTGTCCTCTCAGGCTAACTTGTCCTCAGGCTAACCTGTCCTCAGGCTAACGTGTCCTCAGGTGCAGGAGCAGTAATTAAGTTAACATGAAAGGAACATTATAGGCTGGTCTGGTCTGGGCCATGGGGAGCGAATGCTAGTTGTGGAAAATACATTTCCGGTGTGTGTGTGTGTGTGTGCGTGTGTGTGTGTGTGTGTGGAAATGTGTGCGTGTGTGTGTGTGTGTTTGTGTGTGCGTGTGTGGAAATGTGTGCGTGCTTGTGTGTGTTAGCATGTAACCTGCTTGCAGCAACCAGCTGCTCTCTGTGTTCTGCTCTGTTAATACGTCTGGCTAGCTGACTGACTGGCTAGCTGATTGGCTAGCTGGCTGACTGGCTAGCTGACTGACTGGCTAGCTGACTGGCTAGCTGACTGACTGGCTAGCGGACTGGCTAGATGACTGGCTGTTTAGTTGACTGGCTGACTGGCTAGCTGACTGGCTGGTTAGCTGACTGGCTAGTTGGCTAACAAGCTAGCTGACTATCTAGATGACTGGCTGGTTAGCTGACTGGCTAGCTGACTGGCTGGCTGACTGGCTACCTGGCTAACTAACTAGCGGACTGGCTAGCTAACTGGTTGGTTAGCTGACTGGCTAACTGGCTGGCTGACTGGCTAGCTGGCTGACTGGCCAGCTGGCTGACTGGCTAGTTGACTGACTGGCTGGATGGCTAACTGGCTGACTGGCTAGCTGACTGACTTGTTGACTGGCTAGCTAACTGGCTGGTTAGCTGACTGGCTGACTGGCTGTCTGACTGGCTAGCTGGCTAACTAGCTAGCAGACTGGTTAGCTGACTGGCTGGTTAGCTGACTGGCTGGCTGACTGGCTAGCTGGGTAACTGGCTAGCAGTCTGGCTGGTTAGCTGACTGGCTAGCTGACTGGCTAGCTGGCTGACTGGCTAGCTGACTGGCTAGCTAACTAGCTAGCTGACTGGATAACTGACTGGCTGACTGGCTAGCTGACTGGCTAGCTGGCTGACTGGCTAGCTGACTGGCTAGCTAACTAGCTAGCTGACTGGATAACTGACTGGCTGACTGGCTAGCTGACTGGCTAGTTGACTGGCTGGCTGACTGGCTAGCTGACTGACTGGCTGACTGGCTAGCTGACTGGCTGGCTGGCTGACTGGCTAGCTGGCTGACTGGCTAGCTGACTGGCTAGCTGGCTAGCTGGCTGACTGGCTAGCTGACTGGATAACTGACTGGCTGACTGGCTAGCTGGCTGACTGGCTAGCTGACTGGCTTGCTGACTAGCTAGCTGACTGGATAACTGACTGGCTGCTGGCTAGCTGACTGGCTAGCTGACTGGCTAGCTAACTGGTTGGTTAGCTGACTGGCTAACTGGCTGGCTGACTGGCTAGCTGGCTGACTGGCCAGCTGGCTGACTGGCTAGTTGACCTCAGTTGACTGGCTAGTTGACTGGATAACTGACTGGCTGGATGGCTAACTGGCTGACTGGCTAGCTGACTGACTTGTTGACTGGCTAGCTAACTGGCTGGTTAGCTGACTGGCTGACTGGCTGTCTGACTGGCTAGCTGGCTAACTAGCTAGCAGACTGGTTAGCTGACTGGCTGGTTAGCTGACTGGCTGGCTGACTGGCTAGCTGGGTAACTGGCTAGCAGTCTGGCTAGCTGACTGGCTGGCTGACTGACTGGATAGCTGACTGGATGGCTAGCTGACTGGCTAACTGGGTAACTGGCTAGCAGACTGGCTAGCTGACTGGCTGGCTGACTGACTGGATAGCTGACTGGCTGGCTAGCTGACTGGCTGGCTGACTTTCTAGCTGGCTGACCGGCTAGCTGACTGGCTAGCTGACTAGCTGACTAGCTAGCTGACTGGATGACTGACTGGCTGGCTGGCTGACCGGCTGACTGGCTAGCTGGCTGACTGGATAACTGACTGGCTGGCTGACTGGCTAGCTGGGTAACTGGCTAGCAGACTGGCTAGCTGACTGGCTGGCTGCCTGACTGGATAGCTGACTGGCTGGCTGGCAGACTGGTTAGCTGGCTGACCGGCTAGCTGACTGGCTAGCTGACTAGCTAGCTGTCTGGATGACTGACTGGCTGGCTGGCTGACCGGCTGACTGGCTAGCTGGCTGACTGGATAACTGACTGGCTGGCTGACTGGCTAGCTGACTGGCTGGCTGACTTTCTAGCTGGCTGACCGGCTAGCTGACTGGCTAGCGGACTAGCTAGCTGACTGGATGACTGACTGGCTGGCTGGCTGACCGGCTGACTGGCTAGCTGGCTGACTGGATAACTGACTGGCTGGCTGACTGGCTAGCTGGGTAACTGGCTAGCAGACTGGCTAGCTGACTGGCTGGCTGACTGACTGGATAGCTGACTGGCTGGCTAGCTGACTGGCTGGCTGACTGGTTAGCTGGCTGACCGGCTAGCTGACTGGCTAGCTGACTAGCTAGCTGTCTGGATGACTGACTGGCTGGCTGGCTGACTGGCTAGCTGGCTGACTGGATAACTGACTGGCTGGCTGACTGGCTAGCTGACTGGCTAGCTGGCTAACTAGCTAGCAGACTGGTTAGCTGACTGGCTGGCTAGCTGGCTGGCTGGCTGACCGGCTGACTGGCTAGCTGGCTGTCTGGATAACTGACTGGCTGGCTGACTGGCTGGGTGCTGGGTCTGTTCAGCTGTAAACTGTTGACAGTTATACAAGTATTTGAAAGCAGGTATGAGTCACACTAGGGAGAGCAGAGGAGGAATATAATTGAGGAAAGTTGGTCCTATATATTTACCTTCTGTCCTCTCTGACTTTACCAGACTGATATTAGGGTTATTTTAAGAGCGAAAAAGACAGAGAGAAAGAGAGAGACAGAGAGACAGAAAGAAAGAGAGAGACAGAGAGAGATAGAGAGAGAGAGAAAGAGAGAGCAAGAGAGAGAGAACGAGACATAGAGAGACAGAGAGAGAGAGAGAGAGAGAGAGAGAGAGAGAGAGAGAGAGAGAGAGAGAGAGAACGACAGAGAGACAGAGAGAGAGACAGAGAGAGAGGGACAGAGAGAGAGACAGGGGACAGAGAGACAGAGAGAGAGAGAGACAGAGCGACAGAGAGAGAGACAGAGCAACAGAGAGAGAGACAGAGCGACAGAGAGAGAGACAGAGAGAGAGACAAAGTGCCTCTCAGCTCTGTATGTGACCAACATTGGCGGTCTTGGGGATGGAAAGCAGCTCGTCAGGTCTCAGTTATGGGGATATTCATCACACAGGTGGTGAAAGGTCTGTTTCTATGTCCAGACAGAGCATTGGCTTGCGGTCTCAGTCAAGGTTATCATCACACGAGGAGTGTGGACAACTCAACCAATGACAGCTTTACTGTTAATTCACATCCACTGGTGGGACACCTGGCCGGAAATGGGTCAGGAGAGACTGTCCTGAGATGGGTCAGGAGACATACTGTCCTGATAGGGAGACATACTGTCCTGATAGGAGTCAGGAGACATACTGCCCTGATAGGGAGACATACTGTCCTGATAGGAGTCAGGAGACATACTGCCCTGATAGGGAGACATACTGTCCTGATAGGGGTCAGGAGACATACTGTCCTGATAGGAGTCAGGAGACATACTGTCCTGATAGGAGTCAGGAGACATACTGTCCTGATAGGGGTCAGGAGACATACTGTCCTGATAGGAGTCAGGAGACATACTGTCCTGATAGGAGTCAGGAGACATACTGTCCTGATAGGGAGACATACTGTCCTGATAGGAGTCAGGAGACATACTGTCCTGATAGGAGTCAGGAGACATACTGTCCTGATAGGGAGACATACTGTCCTGATGGGGAGACATACTGTCATGATAGGAGTCAGGAGACATACTGTCCTGATAGGAGTCAGGAGACATACTTTCCTGATAGGAATCAGGAGACATACTGCCCTGATAGGGAGACATACTGTCCTGATAGGGAGACATACTGTCCTGATAGGGGTTCAGGAGACATACTGTCCTGATAGGGAGACATACTGTCCTGAAAGGGAGACATACTGTCCTGATAGGGGTCAGGAGATATACTGTCCTGGTAGGGAGACATACTGTCCTGTTAGGAGTCAGGAGACATACTGTCCTGATAGGGAGACATACTGTCCTGATAGGGAGACATACTGTCCTGATAGGAGTCAGGAGACATACTGTCAAATAGGAGTCCAGGAGACATACTGTCCTGATAGGGAGACATACTGTCATGATAGGAGTCAGGAGATATACTGTCCTGATAGGAGTCAGGAGACATACTGTCCTGATAGGGAGACATACTGTCCTGATAGGGAGACATACTGTCATGATAGGAGTCAGGAGATATACTGTCCTGATAGGGAGACATACTGTCCTGATAGGGAGACATACTGTCATGATAGGAGTCAGGAGATATACTGTCCTGATAGGAGTCAGGAGACATACTGTCCTGATAGGGAGACATACTGTCCTGATAGGGAGACATACTGTCATGATAGGAGTCAGGAGACATACTGTCCTGATAGGAGTCAGGAGACATACTGTCCTGATAGGAGTCAGGAGACATACTGTCCTGATAGGGAGACATACTGTCATGATAGGAGTCAGGAGATATACTGTCTCTCTCTCTCTCTCTCTCTCTCTGTCTCTCTCCCTCTCTCTCTCTCTCTCTCTCTCTCTCTCTCTCTCTCTGTCTCTCTCCCTCTCTCTCTCTCTAACTCTCTCTCTCTCTCTCTCTCTCTCCCTCTCTCTCTCTCTCTCTCTCTCCCTCTCTCTCTCTCTCTCTCTCTCTCTCTGTCTCTCTCCCTCTCTCTCTCTCTCTCTCTCTCTCTCTCTCTCTCTCTCTCAAATTCAAATTTTCAAATTCAAGCTGCTTTATTGGCATGAAAAACATTGTGTCAATATTGCCAAAGCAACAATGTATACAATATACATTGTAACAAAATTATAAATGATAGCAAATAATAACATAAAATGGTAGTAAATAATAATACAAAATTAAATACAAAAATAATAACAGTCAATAGTAGAAATGCAATAAATATAAAATCAAATTATGGAAAATGAAACTATAACTAACTTATAACTGAATAACGGTCATCTTCTTCTTTATATCAGTACTACAACTACAATCATCATTACTACGACTACTACTACCATCACTAAACTGTTATCACTACCATTACCACCCATATTTGGGATGATAAACATTAATAATTATAGTAATAATAGTAATAATAATAATAAGTAAGTTACTGTTTACTATGCAGATGTTATTATTCAGTGTCCCTCAGGCTATGGCAGGAAAATACATATTTGGCTGCAAGAGGAGCCATTGCTCCTTCGCCCATGAGTATTCTTAGTTTTTCCTCTGGGTTCAATTTGTAAAAATTTGGAATATATGTAGTCATTTCTGTGAATAATGAATCTCTTTGTGAGGAATATTTATCACAGTAAAGGAGAAAGTGCATCTCTGTCTCTACCTCCCCTGTCATGCAGTGACCACATACACGCTCCTCTTTGGGTAGCCATGTCTTTTTATGTCTGCCGTTTTCTATTGCCAATCGGTGGTCACTCAGCCTGTACTTGGTAAGGATCTGTCTCTGCTTCGTATCTCTGACACAGTAGAGATAATCAGCCAATTCATATTCTCTGTTTAGGGTCAGATAGCAATTTAGTCGGCTTTGGGATTTTGTTTCGTTTTTCCAGTATTGTAAATATGATTCCTTTGATTGGTTCATGATTTTGCTTATTGGAATTCTTTCTTTTGAAGCAGTGCTGGTGTCAGCTTGGTTGGTGAGGTCCAACACCAGCTGTCTGAGAGGGCTCGTTTCGTTTCTCTCTCTCTCTCTCTCTGTCTCTCTCTCTCTCTCTCTCTCTTTCTCTGTCTCTCTCTCTCTCTCTCTCTGTCTCTCTCTGTCTCTCTCTCTCTCTCTCTCTCTCTCTCTCTCTCTCTCTCTCTCTCTCTCTCTCTCTCTCTCTCTCTCTCTGTCTCTCTCTCTCTCTCCCTCTCCCTCTCTCTCTCTCTCTCTCTCTGTCTCTCTCTCTCTCTGTCTCTCTCTCTCTCTCTCTCTCTCTCTCTCTCTCTCTCTCTGTCTCTCCCTCTCTCTCTCCCTCTCTCTCTCTCTCTCTCTCTGTCTCTCTCTCTGTCTCTCTCTCTCTCTCTCTCTCTCTCTCTGTCTCTCTCTCTCTCTCTCTCTCTCTCTGTCTCTCTCTCTCTCTCTCTCTCTCTCTCTCTCTCTCTCAATTTTAAATAAATTAAATTCACTTCATTGGCTTGGAGAAACATATGTTGAAAATGCCAAAGCAAGTGAAAAGGAAAATAAACAAAAGTGAATGTATAAACATAAATATGGGTTGTATTTTCGATGGTGTTTGTTCTTCACTGGTTGCCCTTTTCTCGTGGCAACAGGTCACAAATCTTGCTGCTGTGATGGCACACTGTGGTATTTCACCCAGTAGATATGGGTGTTTATCAAAATTGGATTTGTTTTCGAATTTGTTGTGGGTCTGTGTAATCTGAGGGAAATATGTGTCTCTAATGTGCTTATACATTTGGCAGGAGGTTAGGAAGTGCTGCTCAGTTTCCACCTCATTTTGTGGGCAGTGAGCACATAGCCTGTCTTCTCTTGAGAGCCATGTCTGCCTACGGCGGCCTTTCTCAATAGCAAGGCTATGCTCACTGAGTCTGTACATAGTCAAAGCTTTCCTTCATTTTGGGTCAGTCACAGTGGTCAGGTATTCTGCCCCTGTGTACTCTCTGTTTAGAGCCAAATAGCATTCTAGTTTGCTCTGTTTTTTTGTTAATTCTTTCCAATGTGTCAAGTAATTATCTTTTTGTTTTCTCATGATTTGGTTGGGTCTAATTGTGCTGCTGTCCTGGGGCTCTGTAGGGTGTGTTTGTGTTTGTGAACAGAGCCCCAGGACCAGCTTGCTTAGGGGACTATTCTCCAGGATCATCTCTCTGTAGGTGATGGCTTTGTTATGGAAGGTTTGGGAATCACTTCATTTTAGGTGGTTGTAGAATTTAACGTCTCTTTTCTGGATTTTCTTGACATTGCTCTGCATGTATTATTTGGTGTTTTATGTTGTACACTGAGGATATTTTTTTACATAATTATGCATGAATAGTCTCAATTTGATGTTTTTGCCCATTTTGATAATTCTTGGTTGGTAAGCAGACCCCAGACCTCACAACCATAAAGGGCAATGGGTTGTATAACTGATTCAAGTATTTTTTTTAGCCAGATGCTAATTGGGATGTAAAATGTTATGTTCCTTTTGATTGGATAGATGATAGAAGGCCCCTTCTTGCCTTGTCTCTCAGATGGTTCACGTCTTTGTAGAAGTTACCTGTGGCACTGATGTTTAGACTGAGGTAGGTATATTGTTAGTGAGGAAGATCTAGGTGCTGCTGTAGGCCCTCCTTGGTTGTGGACAGAAGCAACAGGTCATCAGCAAACAGTAGACATTTGACTTCAGATTCTAGTAAGGTGAAGTAATGCTGCTGCAGACTGTTCTAGTGCCCTCGCCAATTTGTTGATATATATGTTGAAGAGGGTGGGGCTTAAGCTGCATCCCTGTCACACCCCCACGGCCCCGTGGAAAGAAATGTTTGTGTGTTTTGCCAATTTTAACCACACACTTGTTTTTTGTGAATATGGATTTTATAATGTCGTATGTTTTTCCCCCAACACCACTTTCTATCACGTTGAATAGCAGACCCTCGTGCCAAATTAAGTGGAAAGCTTTTTTTTGAAATCAACAAAGCATGAGAAGACTTTGCCGTTTGTTTTTGGTTTGTTTGTTTGTCAATTAGGGTGTGCAGGTTGAATACGTGGTCTGTTGTACGGTAATTTGGTAAAAAGCCAATTTGACATTTGCTCAGTACATTGTTTTCATTGAGGAAATGTACGAGTCTGCTGTTAATGATAATGCAGAGGATTTTCCCAATGTTGCTGTTGACGCATATCCCACGGTAGTTATTGGGGACGAATTTGTTTCCACTTTTGTCTATTGGGGTTATCAGTCCTTGGTTCCAGATATTGGGGAAGTTGACAGAGCTAAGGATTATTGTAAGGGGTGCGTACTGGGTGCGTACTGAGGCGTACTGGCGGCAGAGAAGTCAGACGCAGGAAACTGCAAAAAACTGTGTTACAACGGCGCTGTTTAAAAACTGTAAACAGAACAATCAATACAATCAGTACAAAACCCGCCGCACAACGAACGAATGTGCACAAGCACATACAATAAACAATTACGGACAAGGACATGGGGGGGGAACAGAGGGTTAAATACACAACACGTAATTGATGGAATTGAAACCTGTTGTGTGGGAAGACAAGACAAAACAAATGGAAAATTTAAAATGGATCAATGATGGCTAGAAGACCGGCGATGCCGAACGCCGCCCGAACGAGGAACCAACTTCAGCGGAAGTTGTGACAATTATGTTAAAGAGTTGTTGCCAGTTGGAATTTGTGGTCTGTATATTTTATAATTTAACGTAGGATGTTGCAAATCAAACCAAATAACATTTTATTTGTAACATGCGCCGAATACAATAGGTGTAGTAGACATTACATTGAAATGCCTACTTACAATGCTTTAAGAAGTTAAGACAAATAAATAAAAATAAGTGTTAAGTAATACATAGATAAGGTAAAAAAATAGAAAATAGAAAACAGAAGTAACAAGTAATTAAACAGCAGCAGTAAAATAACAATGTGGAGGCTATATACAGGGGATACCGGTACTGAGTCAATGTGGAGGCTATATACAGGGGGTACCGGTACAGAGTCAATGTGGAGGCTATATACAGGGGGTACTGGTACAGAGTCAATGTGGAGGCTATATACAGGGGGTACCGGTACAGAGTCAATGTGGAGGCTATATACAGTGGGTACCGGTACAGAGTCAATGTAGAGGCTATATACAGGGGGTACCGGTACAGAGTCAATGTGGAGGCTATATACAGGGGGTACCGGTACAGAGTCAATGTGGAGGCTATATACAGGGGGTACCGGTACAGAGTCAATGTGGAGGCTATATACAGGGGGTACTGGTACAGAGTCAATGTGGAGGCTATATACAGGGGGTACCGGTACAGAGTCAATGTGGAGGCTATATACAGGGGGTACCGGTACAGAGTCAATGTGGAGGCTACATACAGGGGGTACCAGTACAGAGTCAATGTGGAGGCTATATACAGGGGGGTACCGGTACAGAGTGAATGTGGAGGCTATATACAAGGGGGTACCAGTACAGAGTCAATGTGGAGGCTATATACAGGGGGGTACCAGTACAAAGTCAATGTGGAGGCTATATACAGGGGGCACGGTTAGTCGAGGTAATTGAGGTAATATGTACATGTGAGTAGAGTTAAAGTGACTATGAATAGAACCGCAGGATTGGAGGGTTTGTATTTTGTCCTGTAGTTTATTCAAGGTAATTGGATAATCCAGTTGGTTCTGCTGGTCTTTAATAGCTGATTCTAAGATCTGTATTTGATCATGTATGTTTTTGCTGTTTGTTCTTTGTTATAGAGCCAAAAAGATTGGCGAAGTAGTTTATCCATACATCTCCATTTTGGATAGATAACTCTTCATGTTGTTGTTTGTTTAGTGTTTTTCCAATCTTCCCAGAAGTGGTTAGATTCTATGGATTCTTCAATTACATGGAGCTGTTTTCTGACGTGCTGTTCCTTCTTTTTCCGTAGTGTATTTCTGTTGTGTTTTAGTGATTCACCATAGTGAAGGCGTAGACTTAGGTTTTCTGGGTCTCTATGTTTTTGGTTGGACAGGTTTCTGAATTTCTTTCTTAGGATTTTGCATTATCTCTCTGTCTCTCTCTCTCTGTCTCTCTCTCTCTCTCTATCTCTCTCTCTGTCTCTCTGTCTGTCTCTCTCTCTCTGTCTCTCCCTCTGTCTCTCTCTCTCTCTCTCTCTCTCTCTCTCTCTCTCTCTCTCTGTCTCTCTCTCTCTCTTCATGGAGCTCGGCCTAATTCTCTCTCTCTCTCTTCATGGAGCTGGGTTATCCGTAAGGACTGTCAAATTTCTCTCTCTATCTGTCTCTCTCTCACTCTGTCTCTCTCTCTCTCTCTCTCTCTCTCTCTCTCTGTCTCCCTCTCTCTCTTCTTGGAGCTCGGCCTAATTCTCTCTCTCTCTCTCCCTCACTCTCTCTCACTCAGAGTCATAGCTAGAGGAGAGGCATCAGACACACTGTCAGAGGAAGGTAGCCTGAATAACTGCTACTACTTGGTGGTCTTAGTGACACACACGCACCTACACACACACACACACACACACACACACATACACACACACACACACACACACGCACACGCACCTGCACACACACGCACCTGCACACACAGTCACAGGCACACACACACACGCACCTGCACACACAGTCACAGGCACACACACACACGCACCTGCACACACAGTCACAGGCACACACACACACGCACCTGCACACACAGTCACAGGCACACACACACACGCACCTGCACACACAGTCACAGGCACACACACACATGCACCTGCACACACACACGCACCTGCAGACACAGACACACACACACGCGCACCTACAGACACAGACACACACACACACACACCAGCAGACACACACACACACACACGGTTTAGGTTTAACTGTCTTTGTACGTCTGGCTCTCTCAGTAATAAAGCTCTTTACAGGAGTCTGTTTTAATTGAAACAGCAAAGCAAGTCTGCGTCCTAATTAGCACCCTATTCCCTATGTAGTGCACTACTTTAGACCAGAGTCCATAGGGCACTAGAGGGATATGGGGTGTTATTAACTCACATATTAATTTGTCCTGTAACTAGAAAGTCTGATCTCAGATATGATTTAATAGATTTGTAGCCCTAGATGCTCCATGGTCCATAGGGCACTAGAGGGATATGGGGTGTCATTAACTCATTAACTCACATATTAATTTGTCCTGTAACTAGAAAGTCTGATCTCAGATATTATTTAATAGATTTGATGCCCCGACTGTCAGAATGTTTTTACACAAAGCATAGATAAGATATTAGCAAATTCAATTAAACTTGCACTTGTACTGCCAATACTAGTTACTACTAGTTACTACTAGTTACTACTAGTTACTACTAGTTACTTCCTGATCATTGTTGTGTTTCTGTTTTTCCAGGAGGATTAGTATATCTGGATATTTTGATACACACACACACACACACACACACACACACACACACACACACACACACACACACACACACACACACACACACACAGAGAGAGAGAGACATGACTCCTACCCCACCCCATTTTCCTCGGCAGCTGTCATTGGATTTGACCAGGAATGTATCCCTATTCCCTATCTAGTGCACTACTTCTTCTTTTTTTATCAGGGGCTCTGGTCTAAATTAGTGCACTATATAGGTAGTAGGGCGCCATTTGGGACGTAAAAGAAGATGAGATTCCATAACAGCTCTGCTGAGAGGTCACACCAGGTACTAACACTACCCTACCAGACAGAGAGGTCAGAGAGAGGTCAGAGAGAGAGAGAGGTCACACCAGGGGGTTAACACTACCCTACCAGACAGAGAGGTCAGAGTTTGTGTCACAGCGCTGGATGTGGTTAGATGGTGACTGGAGGACTGTGTACGAAAACACACATTTTTCCTCAATAGCATTACAGTTGACTCCCTCTTTCTTTCTTTCTTTCTTTCATTCTTTCTTTCTTTCTTTCTTCACTTCCTCTTTCTTTCTCCTCCTTTTCCCCGTTCCCCCTTGTCATCGCCCGGAGCGTTGAAAGACACACAGAATGTAAATCATATCTATCTTCTTCCCAACACAATGACAGATTATGGCCATGTCGGGGAACTTCAAAGTATGACTTTTCAAAGAAGAGGTCTGATAGAAGGAGCACTTATTAGAGCACTGATTAGAGTGCTGATTAGAGTGCTGATTAGAGCTCTGATTAGAGTGCTGATTACAGCTCTGATTAGAGTGCTGATTACAGCTCTGATTAGAGTGCTGATTAGAGTGCTGATTAGAGTGCTGATTAGAGTGCTGATTAGAGCGCTGATTACAGCTCTGATTAGAGTGCTGATTACAGCTCTGATTAGAGTGCTGATTACAGCTCTGATTAGAGTGCTGATTAGAGTGCTGATTAGAGTGCTGATTAGAGTGCTGATTAGAGCGCTGATTACAGCTCTGATTAGAGTGCTGATTACAGCTCTGATTAGAGTGCTGATTAGAGTGCTGATTAGAGTGCTGATTAGAGCGCTGATTAGAGCTCTGATTAGAGCGCTGATTAGAGTGCTGATTAGAGCTCTGATTAGAGCGCTGATTAGGGTGCTGATTAGAACTCTGATTAGAGTCCTGATTAGAGTTTTGATTAGAGCTCTGATTAGAGTGCTGATTGGAGTGCTGATTAGAGTGCTGATTAGAGTGCTGATTAGAACTCTGATTAGAGTCCCGATTAGAATTTTGATTAGAGCTCTGATTAGAGTGCTGATTAGAGTTTGATTAGAGCTCTGATTAGAGCGCTGATTAGAGTGCTGATTAGAACTCTGATTAGAGTCCCGATTAGAGTTTTGATTAGAGCTCTGATTAGAGTGATGATTAGAGTTTTGATTAGAGCTCTGATTAGAGTGCTGATTAGAGTGCTGATTAGAGTGCTGATTAGAACTCTGATTAGAACTCTGATTAGAACTCTGATTAGGGTGCTGATTAGAGTGCTGATTAGAACTCTGATTAGAACTCTGATTATAACTATGATTACAGTGCTGATTAGAGTGCTGATTAGAACTCTGATTAGAACTCTGATTAGAACTCTGATTAGAGTGCTGATTAGAGTGCTGATTAGAACTCTGATTAGAACTCTGATTAGAACTCTGATTAGAGTGTTGATTAGAACTCTGATTAGAACTCTGATTAGAGTGCTGATTAGAACTCTGATTAGAACTCTGATTAGAGTACTGATTAGAACTCTGATTAGAACTCTGATTAAAGTGCTGATTAGAACTCTGATTAGAACTCTGATTAGAGTGCTGATTAGAGTGCTGATTAAAGTGCTAATGGACTTATTGATCAGCATGGAGAAAAAGGGGAGGAGGGGAAGAGAGGGGGTAGGGGTAAGAGGGATGGACCAGGGGGAGGAAGAAGAAAGAGAGGGAGGACCAGGGAGTGGAGAGACAGGAGAGGGAAGAGTGAGAGTGAAGGAGGGAGGGAGGGAGGGGTGTGACTAGGAGGGTCGTTAGCATGAGGATCATTACTGAGGTAGGTTCATGATACAGGTTCGTTGGCATTATTGAGATGGGCCCAGGATACACACTAGTCAGCATGGGGTTCATTACTGAGATGGGCCCAGGGTACAGGCTCCTTAGCATGTGGTCATTATTGAGATGGACTCTGATTAGCCTTGTTAGCACAGGGTTCATTATTGAGATGGGCTCAGACCAGCCTTGTTAGCACAGGGTTCATTATTGAGATTGGCCCAGGGTACAGGCTCCTTAGCATGTGGTCATTATTGAGATGGGCTCTGACTAGCCTTGTTAGCACAAAGTTCATTATTGAGATGGGCTCTGACTAGCCTTGTTGGCACAGGTTTCATTATTGAGGTGGGCTCTGACTAGCCTTGTTAGCACAGATTTCATTATTGAGATGGGCCCAGGCTAGCCTTGTTAGCACAGGGATCATTATTGAGATGGGCCCAGGCCAGGCGTCAGACAGCTGCTTAAACAGACACCATGTGGACACCACACTAAGTCAGGGTGGGAGGTGGCTATGTTATCCTGAGGGTTCAAGTCCCAAATGGATAAAAAAAAAAAAAAAAAAAAAAAAAAAAAAGTATTTGCTTAATGTACTCTAAGTCGCTTTGAATGTCTTGGTTGAGTAGTTGGATTACCTTGTGATACATTGTTGTTGAAGATGACACATCCCTCGGGCGAATGGACTAGAGCTGCAGACCAGATATTACACTATAACAGACCCACAGAGATGAGGTATATCAGCACACTATAACAGACACACAGAGATGAGGTATATCAGTACAGTACACTAGAACAGACCCACAGATATTAGGTATATCAGTACAGTAGAACAGACACAACGAGATTAGGTATATCAGTACAGTAGAACAGACCCACAGAGACCCCTCACCTCCATCTATCTCAGAGGTTGAACCCTGTGACTGAACCCACTGAAGTCATTAGAATTACACAGTTCATTAAAACTCATTACTAGCATCCTGCTGGCCCTTGACACTTCACCCCCCCAGACAGAATATTATACAGCGAACATACAGACACAGAAAGACCTCTCCACCGTGTCATCTCCCTGAGCTGACGCATCACAACATCCTGAAACAGGAGAATAGCCGTAAGACACACTGTTCTGTTCCCCCCTTTGCCGCGGTAGTATTCTATGCCGATTCCATATTTAAACTGGCTCCATAGAATTAGATATTATAACTCCAGGCTGGCCCTCCACCGTCACAATAGATAGGGAGAGGCTTCAGGCGGTACAGCGGACAATAGATAGGGAGAGGCTCCAGGCGGTACAGAGGACAATAGATAGGGAGAGGCTCCAGGCGGTACAGCGGACAATAGATAGGGAGAGGCTCCAGGCAGTACAGAGGACAATAGATAGGGAGAGGCTCCAGGCGGTACAGCGGACAATAGATAGGGAGAGGCTCCAGGCGGTACAGAGGACAATAGATATGGAGAGGCTCCAGGCGGTACAGAGGACAATAGATAGGGAGAGGCTCCAGGCGGTACAGAGGACAATAGATAGGGAGAGGCTCCAGGCGGTACAGCGGACAATAGATAAGGAGAGGCTCCAGGCGGTACAGAGAACAATAGATAGGGAGAGGCTCCAGGCGGTACAGCGGACAATAGATAGGGAGAGGCTCCAGGCGGTACAGAGGACAATAGATAGGGAGAGGCTCCAGGCGGTACAGAGGACAATAGATAGGGAGAGGCACCAGGCGGTACAGAGGACAATAGATAGGGAGAGGCTCCAGGCGGTACAGAAGACAATAGATAGAGAGAGGCTCCAGGCGGTACAGAGGACAATAGATAGGGAGAGGCTCCAGGCGGTACAGTGGACAGTGATTTTTATTTGATTTATTAGGATCCCCATCATGACGATGGCAACAGATAGTCTTACAGGACGAAAAAGACATTACAGACAAAATACTTTACAGTTTACATACATTTAAAAACTTTAACATGTAGTGTGTGTGTGTGTGCATATATCAGTTACACATACAGTTAAAGTCGGAAGTTTACATACACCTTAGCCAGTTTTCAGTTTTTCAGAATTCCTGACATTTAATCCTAGTAGAAATTCCCTGTTTTAAGTCAGTTAGTATCACCACTTTATTTTAATGAATGTAAAATGTCGGAATATTAGTAGAGGGAATGATTTATTTCAGCTTTCATCACCTTCTCAGTGGGTCAGAAGTTTTACATACACTCAATTAGTATTTGGTAGAATTGCCTTTAAATTGTTTGACATGGGTCAAACGTTTCGGGTAGCCTTCCAAAAGCTTCCCACAATAAGTTGGGTGAATTTTGGCCCATTCCTCCTCACAGAGCTGGTGTAACTGAGTCAGGTTTGTAGGCCTCCTTGCTCACACATGCTTTTTCAGTTCGGCCAACAAATTGTCTATGGGATTGAGGTCAGGGCTTTGTGATGGCCCCTCCAATACCTTGACTTTGTTGTCCTTAAGCCATTTTGCCACAACTTTGGTTGTATGCTTGGAGTCATTATCCATTTGGAAGACCCATTTGCGACCAAGCTTTAACTTCCTGACTGATGTCTAGAGATGTTGCTTCAATAGATCCACGTAATTTTCCTTCCTCATGACGCCATACTATTTTGTGTACCAGTCTCCCCTGCAGCAAAGCACCCCCACAACATGATGCTGCCCCCCCCCCGTGCTTCACAGTTGGGATGGTGTTCATACTTGCGTACTATTGTTTGTACAGATGAACGTGGTACGTTCAGGCATTTGGAAATTGCTCCCAAGGATGAACCAGACTTGTGGAGTTCTACAAAGTTTTTTCTGAGGTCTTGACTGATTTCTTTTGATTTTCTCATGATGTCAAGCAAAGAGGCACTGAGTTTGAAGGTAGGTCTTGAAATACATCCACAGGTTTTTATGTTTCATTTGATTTATTTCACCTTTATTTAACCAGGTAGGCTAGTTGAGAACAAGTTCTCATTTGCAACTGCGACCTGGCCAAGATAAAGCAAAGCAGTTCGACACATACAACAACACAGAGTTACAAATGGAATAAACCAACATACCATCAATAATACAGTAGGAAAATCTGTATACAGCATGTGCAAATGAGACACCTACAGTTGACTCAAATGATGTATCAGAAGCTTCTAGAGCCATGACATTATTTTCTGGAATTTTCCAAGCTGTTTAAAGGCACAGTCAACTTAGTGTATGTAAACTTCTGACCCACTGGAATTGTGATACCATAACTTTTAGGTGAAATGATCTGTCTGTAAACAATTGTTGGAAAAACGACTTGTGTCATGCACAAAGTAGATGTCCTAACCGACTTGCCAAAACGGATAGTTTGTTAACAAGAAATTTGCTGAGTGGTTGAAAAATGAGTTTCCATTTCTCCACCTCATCCTTTGCGGCCTGCCACCTTCCACCATTTCTCCACCTCATCCTTTGCGGCCTGCCACCTCCCACCATTTCTCCACCTCATCCTTTGCGGCCTGCCGCCTCCCACCATTTCTCCACCTCATCCTTTGCGGCCTGCCACCTTCCACCATTTCTCCACCTCATCCTTTGTGGCCTGCCGCCTCCCACCATTTCTCCACCTCATCCTTTGCGGCCTGCCACCTTCCACCATTTCTCCACCTCATCCTTTGCGGCCTGCCACCTTCCACCATTTCTCCACCTCATCCTTTGCGGCCTGCCACCTTCCACCATTTCTCCACCTCATCCTTTGCGGCCTGCCACCTTCCACCATTTCTCCACCTCATCCTTTGCGGGCCTGCCACCTTCCACCATTTCTCCACCTCATCCTTTGCGGCCTGCCACCTCCCACCATTTCTCCACCTCATCCTTTGCGGCCTGCCACCTTCCACCATTTCTCCACCTCATCCTTTGCAGCCTGCCACCTTCCACCATTTCTACACCTCATCCTTTGCGGCCTGCCACCTTCCACCATTTCTCCACCTCATCCTTTGCGGCCTGCCACCTTCCACCATTTCTCCACCTCATCCTTTGCGGCAAGCCGCCTTCCACCATTTCTCCACCTCATCCTTTGCGGCCTGCGTCCTTCCACCATTTCTCCACCTCATCCTTTGCGGCATGCCACCTTCCACCATTTCTCCACCTCATCCTTGGATTGCGTCCTTCCACCATTTCTCCACCTCATCCTTTGCGGCCTGCGTCCTTCCACCATTTCTCCACCTCATCCTTTGCGGCCTGCCGCCTCCCAATATTTCTCCACCTCATCCTTTGCGGCTTGCCACCTTCCACCATTTCTCCACCTCATCCTTTGCGGCCTGCCGCCTCCCACCATTTCTCCACCTCATCCTTTGCGGCCTGCCACCTTCCACCATTTCTCCACCTCATCCTTTGCGGCCTGCGTCCTTCCACCATTTCTCCACCTCATCCTTTGCGGCCTGCGTCCTTCCACCATTTCTCCACCTCATCCTTTGCGGCCTGCGTCCTTCCACCATTTCTCCACCTCATCCTTTGCGGCCTGCCGCCTTCCACCATTTCTCCACCTCATCCTTTGCGGCCTGCGTCCTTCCACCATTTCTCCACCTCATCCTTTGCGGCCTGCCACCTTCCACCATTTCTCCACCTCATCCTTTGCGGCCTGCCACCTTCCACCATTTCTCCACCTCATCCTTTGCGGCATGCCGCCTTCCACCATTTCTCCACCTCATCCTTTGCGGCCTGCCGCCTCCCACCATTTCTCCACCTCATCCTTTGCGGCCTGCCACCTCCCACCATTTCTCCACCTCATCCTTTGCGGCCTGACACCTCCCACCATTTCTCCACCTCATCCTTTGCCGCATGCCACCTTCCACCATTTCTCCACCTCATCCTTTGCGGCCTGCCACCTCCCACCATTTCTCCACCTCATCCTTTGCGGCCTGCCACCTCCCACCATTTCTCCACCTCATCCTTTGCGGCCTGACACCTCCCACCATTTCTCCACCTCATCCTTTGCCGCATGCAGCCTTCCACCATTTCTCCACCTCATCCTTTGCGGCCTGCGTCCTTCCACAATTTCTCCACCTCATCCTTTGCGGCATGCCACCTTCCACCATTTCTCCACCTCATCCTTGGATTGCGTCCTTCCACCATTTCTCCACCTCATCCTTTGCGGCCTGCATCCTTCCACCATTTCCCCACCTCATCCTTTGCGGCCTGCCGCCTCCCACCATTTCTCCACCTCATCCTTTGCGGCCTGCCACCTTCCACAATTTCTCCACCTCATCCTTTGCGGCCTGACACCTCCCACCATTTCTCCACCTCATCCTTTGCGGCCTGCGTCCTTCCACAATTTCTCCACCTCATCCTTTGCGGCATGCCACCTTCCACCATTTCTCCACCTCATCCTTGGATTGCGTCCTTCCACCATTTCTCCACCTCATCCTTTGCGGCCTGCATCCTTCCACCATTTCCCCACCTCATCCTTTGCGGCCTGCCGCCTCCCACCATTTCTCCACCTCATCCTTTGCGGCCTGCCACCTTCCACCATTTCTCCACCTCATCCTTTGCGGGCCTGCCACCTTCCACCATTTCTCCACCTCATCATTTGCGGCCTGCCACCTCCCACCATTTCTCCACCTCATCCTTTGCGGCCTGCCACCTTCCACCATTTCTCCACCTCATCCTTTGCGGCCTGCCACCTTCCACCATTTCTCCACCTCATCCTTTGCGGCCTGCCACCTTCCACCATTTCTCCACCTCATCCTTTGCGGCCTGCCACCTTCCACCATTTCTCCACCTCATCCTTTGCGGCCTGCCACCTCCCACCATTTCTCCACCTCATCCTTTGCGGCCTGACACCTCCCACCATTTCTCCACCTCATCCTTTGCCGCATGCAGCCTTCCACCATTTCTCCACCTCATCCTTTGCGGCCTGCCACCTCCCACCATTTCTCCACCTCATCCTTTGCGGCATGCCGCCTTCCACCATTTCTCCACCTCATCCTTTGCGGCCTGCGTCCTTCCACCATTTCTCCACCTCATCCTTTGCGGCATGCCACCTTCCACCATTTCTCCACCTCATCCTTGGATTGCGTCCTTCCACCATTTCTCCACCTCATCCTTTGCGGCCTGCGTCCTTCCACCATTTCTCCACCTCATCCTTTGCGGCCTGCCACCTTCCACCATTTCTCCACCTCATCCTTTGCGGCCTGCCACCTTCCACCATTTCTCCACCTCATCCTTTGCGGCCTGCCACCTTCCACCATTTCTCCACCTCATCCTTTGCGGTCTGCCACCTTCCACCATTTCTCCACCTCATCCTTTGCGGCCTGCCACCTTCCACCATTTCTCCACCTCATCCTTTGCGGCCTGCGTCCTTCCACCCTAAAACACATTTATTTGATTTGTATTTTAAGAGACCAGAAAACACTTGACACAACGCTTTACCCTGAGGTGATGTGACACAAACATTATCTACATGATAAATTATAGTTTCAATTTTTGCTACATGATATTCGGATGTTTTTTCTTCCATTAAGTAGAAAGGTAGGCTACGTACT
Source organism: Oncorhynchus clarkii lewisi (assembly GCF_045791955.1). Lineage (NCBI taxonomy): Eukaryota > Metazoa > Chordata > Actinopteri > Salmoniformes > Salmonidae > Oncorhynchus > Oncorhynchus clarkii. The sequence continues at coordinate 4,952,359 of NC_092150.1, forward strand.
GTATTTGTAATAAAACTCATGACTCAGCAACCTCTCAAATAGGATACATAATGTGTGATTTTGCTCAAGGGCACAGCAATAATGCTGTTGTACTAAAATAGCCTTTATTCAGTCTTGTGCCTCTGTGCATCCTAAAGTTTCCAGCACAATGTCTGCATCCCAAATGGCACCCTATTCCCTATATAGTGCACTACTTTAGACCAGAGCCCTATTGCACCCTATTCCCGAAATTTAGTGCACTACTTTAGACCAGAGCCCTATTCCCCTATATAGTGCACTACTTTAGACCAGAGCCCTATTGCACCCTATTCCCTATATATAGTGCACTACTTTAGACCAGAGCCCTATTGCACCCTATTCCCGAAATTTAGTGCACTACTTTAGACCAGAGCCCTATTCCCCTATATAGTGCACTACTTTAGACCAGAGCCCTATTCCCCTATGTAGTGCACTACTTTAGACCAAAGCCCTATTGCACCCTATTCCCCTATATAGTGCACTACTTTAGACAAGAGCCCTATTGCACCCTATATAGTGCACTACTTTAGACCAGAGCCCTATTGCACCCTATTCCCTATATATAGTGCACTACTTTAGACCATAGCCCTATTGCACCCTATTCTCTATATATAGTGCACTACTTTAGACCAGAGCTCTATGGCAAGTAGTGCACTATATAGGGAATAGGGTGCCATTTGAGATAAAAAGTTAAAAAGTCTTACTGCACGACTGATCAGCATTAATAAGTGAAGATGTTTGAATAGGTAGGTATGGTTAAAGTGACTATGCATACATGATGAACAGAGAGGCTTTAATAAGTGAAGATGTTTGAATAGGTAGGTATGGTTAAAGTGACTATGCATACAGTATATGATGAACAGAGAGGCATTAATAAGTGAAGATGTTTAGGTTTACGTTAATTGAAATCAGTTGAATACATTCACTCTTGTACATCTCCCTCTGATTTATTATTTCTCCACAGGGCCTAGATATGTACACTGCTCAAAAAAATAAAGGGAACACTAAAATAACACATCCTAGATCTGAATGAATTAAATATTCTTATTAAATACTTTTTTCTTTACATAGTTGAATGTGCTGACAACAAAATCACACAAAAATTATCAATGGAAATCAAATTCATCAACCCATGGAGGTCTGGATTTGGAAATTAAAAATTTAAATTCAAAACTCAAAATTAAAGTGGAAAACCACACTACAGGCGGATCCAACTTTGATGTAGGATCAACGTTGATGTCCTAGGATCAGATTCCTCCCCTCTCATATAATCTGATTCTATTATCATCAAATCAAATCAAAGTTTATTTGTCACGTGCGCTGAATACAACAGGTGTAGTAGACCTTACAGTGAAATGCTGAATACAACAGGTGTAGTAGACCTTACAATGAAATGCTGAATACAACAGGTGTAGTAGACCTTACAGTGAAATGCTGAATACAACAGGTGTAGTAGACCTTACGGTGAAATGCTGAATACAACAGGTGTAGTAGACCTTACAGTGAAATGCTGAATACAACAGGTGTAGTAGACCTTACAGTGAAATGCTGAATACACCAGGTGTAGTAGACCTTACAATGAAATGCTGAATACAACAGGTGTAGTAGACCTTACAATGAAATGCTGAATACAACAGGTGTAGTAGACCTCACAGTGAAATGCTGAATACAACAGGTGTAGTAGACCTTACAGTGAAATGCTGAATACAACAGATGTAGTAGACCTTACAGTGAAATGCTGAATACAACAGGTGTAGTAGACCTTACAGTGAAATGCTGAATACAACAGGTGTAGTAGACCTCACAGTGAAATCCTGAATACAACAGGTGTAGTAGACCTTACAGTGAAATGCTGAATACAACAGGTGTAGTAGACCTTACAGTGAAATGCTGAATACAACAGGTGTAGTAGACCTTACGGTGAAATGCTGAATACAACAGGTGTAGTAGACCTTACAATGAAATGCTGAATACAACAGGTGTAGTAGACCTTACAGTGAAATGCTGAATACAACAGGTGTAGTAGACCTTACAGTGAAATGCTGAATACAACAGGTGTAGTAGACCTAACAGTGAAATGCTGAATACAACAGGTGTAGTAGACCTTACAGTGAAATGCTGAATACACCAGGTGTAGTAGACCTTACAATGAAATGCTGAATACAACAGGTGTAGTAGACCTTACAATGAAATGCTGAATACAACAGGTGTAGTAGACCTCACAGTGAAATGCTGAATACAACAGGTGTAGTAGACCTTACAGTGAAATGCTGAATACAACAGATGTAGTAGACCTTACAGTGAAATGCTGAATACAACAGGTGTAGTAGACCTTGCAGTGAAATGCTGAATACACCAGGTGTAGTAGACCTTACAATGAAATGCTGAATACAACAGGTGTAGTAGACCTTACAATGAAATGCTGAATACAACAGGTGTAGTAGACCTCACAGTGAAATGCTGAATACAACAGGTGTAGTAGACCTTACAGTGAAATGCTGAATACAACGGATGTAGTAGACCTTACAGTGAAATGCTGAATACAACGGATGTAGTAGAACTTACAGTGAAATGCTGAATACAACAGGTGTAGTAGAGCTTACAGTGAAATGCTGAATACAACAGGTGTAGTAGACCTCACAGTGAAATCCTGAATACAACAGGTGTAGTAGACCTTACAGTGAAATGCTGAATACAACAGGTGTAGTAGACCTTACAATGAAATGCTGAATACAACAGGTGTAGTAGACCTTACAGTGAAATGCTGAATACAACAGGTGTAGTAGACCTTACAGTGAAATGCTGAATACAACAGGTGTAGTAGACCTTACAGTGAAATGCTGAATACAACAGGTGTAGTAGACCTTACAGTGAAATGCTGAATACAACAGGTGTAGTAGACCTAACAGTGAAATCCTGAATACAACCGGTGTAGTAGACCTTGCAGTGAAATGCTGAATACAACAGGTGTAGTAGACCTTACAGTGAAATGCTGAATACAACAGGTGTAGTAGCTTACAGTGAAATGCTGAATACAACAGGTGTAGTAGACCTTACAGTGAAATGCTGAATACAACAGGTGTAGTAGACCTTACAATGAAATGCTGAATACAACAGGTGTAGTAGACCTTACAGTGAAATGCTGAATACACCAGGTGTAGTAGACCTTACAATGAAATGCTGAATACAACAGGTGTAGTAGACCTTACAGTGAAATGCTGAATACAACAGGTGTAGTAGACCTTACAGTGAAATGCTGAATACAACAGGTGTAGTAGACCTAACAGTGAAATCCTGAATACAACAGGTGTAGTAGACCTTGCAGTGAAATGCTGAATACAACAGGTGTATTAGACCTTACAGTGAAATGTCGAATACAACAGGTGTAGTAGCTTACAGTGAAATGCTGAATACAACAGGTGTAGTAGACCTTACAGTGAAATGCTGAATACAACAGGTGTAGTAGACCTTACAATGAAATGCTGAATACAACAGGTGTAGTAGACCTTACAGTGAAATGCTGAATACACCAGGTGTAGTAGACCTTACAATGAAATGCTGAATACAACAGGTGTAGTAGACCTTACAGTGAAATGCTGAATATAACAGGTGTAGTAGACCTCACAGTGAAATGCTGAATACAACAGGTGTCGTAGACCGTACAATGAAATGCTGAATACAACAGGTGTAGTAGACCTTACAGTGAAATGCTGAATACAACAGGTGTAGTAGACCTTACAGTGAAATGCTGAATACAACAGGTGTAGTAGACCTAACAGTGAAATCCTGAATACAACAGGTGTAGTAGACCTTGCAGTGAAATGCTGAATACAACAGGTGTAGTAGACCTTACAGTGAAATGCTGAATACAACAGGTGTAGTAGCTTACAGTGAAATGCTCAATACAACAGGTGTAGTAGACCTTACAGTGAAATGCTGAATACAACAGGTGTAGTAGACCTTACAGTGAAATGCTGAATACAACAGGTGTAGTAGACCTTACAGTGAAATGCTGAATACAACAGGTGTAGTAGACCTAACAGTGAAATCCTGAATACAACAGGTGTAGTAGACCTTGCAGTGAAATGCTGAATACAACAGGTGTAGTAGACCTTACAGTGAAATGCTGAATACAACAGGTGTAGTAGACCTTACAGTGAAATGCTGAATACAACAGGTGTAGTAGACCTAACAGTGAAATCCTGAATACAACAGGTGTAGTAGACCTTACAGTGAAATGCTGAATAAAACTGGTGTAGTAGACCTTACAGTGAAATGCTGAATACAACAGGTGTAGTAGACCTTACAGTAAAATGCTGAATACAACAGGTGTATTCAGGTGTAGAGGATTTATACAGTAGAGAGGCTATATACAGTAGAGGGGCTATATACAGTAGAGAGGCTATATACAGTAGAGAGGCTCTATACAGTAGAGAGGCTATATACAGTAGAGAGGCTATATACAGTAGAGAGGCTCTATACAGTAGAGAGGCTATATACAGTAGAGAGGCTATATACAGTAGAGAGGCTATATACAGTAGAGAGGCTCTATACAGTAGAGAGACTATATACAGTAGAGAGGCTATATACAGTAGAGAGACTATATACAGTAGAGAGGCTATATACAGTAGAGAGGCTATATACAGTAGAGAGGCTCTATACAGTAGAGAGGCTATAAAAGTAGCGAGGCTACATACAGACACCGGTTAGTCAGGCTGATTGAGGTAGTATGTACATGTAGATATGGTTAAAGTGACTATGTATATATGATGAACAGAGAGTAGCAGTATCGTAAAAGAGGGGTTGGTGGGTGGTGGGACACAATGCAGATAGCCCGGTTAGCCAATGTGTGGGAGCACTGGTTGGTCGGCCCAATTGAGGTAGTATATACATGAATGTATAGTTAAAGTGACTATGCATATAAGATAAACAGAGAGTAGCAGCAGCGTAACGAGAGGGGTTGGGGGAGGCAGGACACAATGCAAATAGTCCAGTTAACCATTGTTCAGGAGTCTTATGACTTGGGGGTAAAAACTGTTGAGAATCCTTTTTGTCCTAGACTTGGCACTCCGGTACCGCTTGCCATGCGTTATTAGAGAGAACAGTCTATGACTGGGGTGGCTGGGGTCTTTGACAATTCTTAGGGCCTTCGTCTGACACCGCCTGGTGTAGAGGTCCTGGATGGCAGGTAGTTTAGCCCCAGTGATGTACTGGGCCGTACGCACTACCCTCTGTAGCGCCTTGCGGTCGGAGGCCGAGCAATTGCCGTACCAGGCAGTGATGCAACCGGTCAGGATGCTCTCGATGGTGCAGCTTTAAAACCTTTTGAGGATCTCAAGACCCATGCCATTTAGGTTCCTGAGGGGGAATAGGCTTTGTCGTGCCCTCTTCACGACTGTCTTGATATGTTTGGACGGGGGGGGGGGGGGGGGGGGAAAGGCAGAACTGATCCTAGATCATTAGAGAGAAGCTTTATGAATTCAGACTCATTAGAAGACACAGTTCTCTTCCATTGACCATGTCACAAAAGACACAGTTCTCTTCCATTGACCGTGTCACAAAAGACACAGTTCTCTTCCATTGACCGTGTCACAAAAGACACAGTTCTCTTCCATTGATCGTGTCACAAAAGACACAGTTCTCTTCCATTGACCGTGTCACAAAAGACACAGTTCTCTTCCGTTGACCGTGTCACAAAAGACACAGTTCTCTTCCATTGACCGTGTCACAAAAGGGAAGAAAAAAAATGACATGTGACACCAGCCGTCTGTAACTCTTGAGGATTTTAGCCTCCAGTCTGTCAGGAAGGGTCGGCTGTTGTGTGTTCCTTGTCAGTCCCCACTGAGCCTTTGTAGTGACCATCTGAGAGCTGCAGGGTGCCTGTGTGTGTGCGTGTGTGTATATGTGTTGTGTGTGTGTGTGTGTGTATGTGTTGTGCGTGTGTGTGTGTGTGTTGTGTGTGTGTGTATGTGTTATGCGTGTGTGTGTGTGTGTATGTGTTGTGCGTGTGTGTGTGTGTGTGTGTTCCTGTCAGTACCCACCGACCCTCTGTAGTGACCATCTGAGAGCTGCTACTGAGAGCTGCAGGGTGCCTAGGTGTTTTTGTGTGTATGTGTGTGTATGTGTGTGTGTGTGTGTGTGTTTGTGTGTGTGTGTGTGTGTGTGGCAGTCTTCTCCCTCCTCATATGATTCAGTAACACTCCTAGCAGCCTATTCATGAAGGTATCTTCTTCCTGTGGGCTCTTTTTGTTAAGAGCCCCGACACTCGGTCTGAAATGTTGACACGCATCGCTAGCGGTCGTGTTTTGGAAACGGGACTATATCTTTCACATCAGCCAGGAAATAATACAAATTAAAGGTTAAATTGATACACATCTGAGGGTTTGTGTTTCCCACACGGCCATATCTTCAAGTTATAGTGTTTACTGACAGACGGAAGACAGAGGAGAACACCTGGGATAATTATCTAATCTAACGTCCTCTGAACACCTGGGATAATTATCTAATCTAACTTCCTCTGAACACCTGGGATAATTATCTAATCTAACGTCCTCTGAACACCTGGGATAATTATCTAATCTAACGTCCTCTGAACACCTGGGATAATTATCTAATCTAACGTCCTCTGAACACCTGGGATAATTATCTAATCTAACGTCCTCTGAACACCTGGGATAATTATCTAATCTAACTTCCTCTGAACACCTGGGATAATTATCTAATCTAACGTCCTCTGAACACCTGGGATAATTATCTAATCTAACTTCCTCTGAACACCTGGGATAATTATCTAATCTAATATCCTCTGAACACCTGTGTGTGAATTTAACTCAGGAAGTGTAGTGGCAGTGTAGTTTAGTAGGATGGAAGCTGTATGGGTCTGTAACTGCTACAGTATAGTTTAGTAGGATGGAGGCTGTATGGGTCTGTAACTACTACAGTGTAGTTTAGTAGGATGGAGGCTGTATGGGTCTGTAACAACTACAGTGTAGTTTAGTAGGATGGAGGCTCCTTAGCTGTATGGGTCTGTAACTACTACAGTGTAGTTTAGTAGGATGGAGGCTGTATGGATCTGTAACTACTACAGTGTAGTTTAGTAGGATGGAGGCTGTATGGATCTGTAACTACTACAGTGTAGTTTAGTAGGATGGAGGCTGTATGGATCTGTAACTACTACAGTGTAGTTTAGTATGATGGAGGCTGTATGGGTCTGTAGCTACTACATTGTAGTTTAGTAGGATGGAGGCTGTATGGGTCTGTAACTGCTACAGTGTAGTTTAGTAGGATGAAGGCTGTATGGATCTGTAACTGCTACAGTGTAGTTTAGTAGGATGGAGGCTGTATGGATCTGTAACTACTACAGTGTAGTTTAGTAGGATGGAGGCTCCATAGCTGTATGGGTCTGTAACTGCTACAGTGTAGTTTAGTAGGATGGAGGCTGTATGGATCTGTAACTGCTACAGTGTAGTTTAGTAGGATGGAGGCTGTATGGATCTGTAACTGCTACAGTGTAGTTTAGTAGGATGGAGGCTGTATGGATCTGTAACTGCTACAGTGTAGTTTAGTAGGATGGAGGCATCTGTAACTGCTACAGTGTAGTTTAGTAGGATGGAGGCTGTATGGGTCTGTAACTGCTACAGTGTAGTTTAGTAGGATGGAGGCATCTGTAACTGCTACAGTGTAGTTTAGGAGGATGGAGGCTGTATGGATCTGTAACTGCTACAGTATAGTTTAGTAGGATGGAGGCTGTATGGGTCTGTAACTACTACAGTGTAGTTTAGTAAGATGGAGGCTGTATGGATCTGTAACTGCTACAGTATAGTTTAGTAGGATGGAGGCATCTGTAACTACTACAGTGTAGTTTAGTAGAATGGAGGCATCTGTAACTGCTACAGTGTAGTTTAGGAGGATGGAGGCTGTATGGATCTGTAACTGCTACAGTATAGTTTAGTAGGATGGAGGCTGTATGGGTCTGTAACTACTACAGTGTAGTTTAGTAGGATGGAGTCTGTATGGATCTGTAACTGCTACAGTGTAGTTTAGTAGGATGGAGGCTGTATGGGTCTGTAACTACTACAGTGTAGTTTAGTAGGATGGAGGCTGTATGGATCTGTAACTGCTACAGTGTAGTTTAGTAGGATGGAGGCTGTATGGATCTGTAACTGCTACAGTATAGTTTAGTAGGATGGAGGCATCTGTAACTACTACAGTGTAGTTTAGTAGAATGGAGGCATCTGTAACTGCTACAGTGTAGTTTAGTAGGATGGAGGCTGTATGGATCTGTAACTGCTACAGTGTAGTTTAGTAGGATGGAGGCTGTATGGATCTGTAACTGCTACAGTGTAGTTTAGTAGGATGGAGGCTGTATGGATCTGTAACTGCTACAGTGTTGTTTAGTAGGATGGAGGCTGTATGGATCTGTAACTGCTACAGTGTAGTTTAGTAGGATGAGGCTGTATGGATCTGTAACTGCTACAGTGTAGTTTAGTAGGATGGAGGCTGTATGGATCTGTAACTGCTACAGTGTAGTTTAGTAGGATGGAGGCTCCATACCTGTATGGATCTGTAACTGCTACAGTGTAGTTTAGTAGGATGGATGCTCCATACCTGTATGGATCTGTAACTGCTACAGTGTAGTTTAGTAGGATGGAGGCTCCATACCTGTATGGATCTGTAACTGATACAGTGTAGTTTAGTAGGATGGAGGCTGTATGGATCTGTAACTGCTACAGTGTAGTTTAGTAGGATGGAGGCTGTATGGATCTGTAACTGCTACAGTGTAGTTTAGTAGGATGGAGGCTGTATGGATCTGTAACTGCTACAGTGTAGTTTAGTAGGATGGAGGCTCCATACCTGTATGGATCTGTAACTGCTACAGTGCAGTTTAGTAGGATGGAGGCTCCATACCTGTATGGATCTGTAACTGCTACAGTGTAGTTTAGTAGGATGGAGGCTCCATACCTGTATGGATCTGTAACTGCAACAGTGTAGTTTAGTAGGATGGAGGCTCCATAGCTGTATGGATCTGTAACTGCTACAGTGTAGTTTAGTAGGATGGAGGCTGTATGGATCTGTAACTGCTACAGTGTAGTTTAGTAGGATGGAGGCTGTATGGATCTGTAACTGCTACAGTGTAGTTTAGTAGGATGGAGGCTGTATGGATCTGTAACTGCTACAGTGTAGTTTAGTAGGATGGAGGCTGTATGGATCTGTAACTGCTACAGTGTAGTTTAGTAGGATGGAGGCTCCATACCTGTATGGATCTGTAACTGCTACAGTGTAGTTTAGTAGGATGGAGGCTCCATACCTGTATGGATCTGTAACTGCTACAGTGTAGTTTAGTAGGATGGAGGCTCCATACCTGTATGGATCTGTAACTGCTACAGTGTAGTTTAGTAGGATGGAGGCTCCATACCTGTATGGATCTGTAACTGCTACAGTGTAGTTTAGTAGGATGGAGGCTCCATAGCTGTATGGATCTGTAACTGCTACAGTGTAGTTTAGTAGGATGGAGGCTGTATGGATCTGTAACTGCTACAGTGTAGTTTAGTAGGATGGAGGCTGTATGGATCTGTAACTGCTACAGTGTAGTTTAGTAGGATGGAGGCTGTATGGATCTGTAACTGCTACAGTGTAGTTTAGTAGGATGGAGGCTGTATGGATCTGTAACTGCTACAGTGTAGTTTAGTAGGATGGAGGCTCCATAGCTGTATGGGTCTGTAACTACTACAGTGTAGTTTAGTAGGATGGAGGCTGTATGGATCTGTAACTACTACAGTGTAGTTTAGTAGGATGGAGGCTCCATAGCTGTATGGATCTGTAACTGCTACAGTGTAGTTTAATTAGGATGGAGGCTCCATACCTGTATGGGTCTGTAACTGCTACAGTGTAGTTTAGTAGGATGGAGGCTCCATACCTGTATGGGTCTGTAACTACTACAGTGTAGTTTAGTAGGATGGAGGCTGTATGGGTCTGTAACTACTACAGTGTAGTTTAGTAGGATGGAGGCTCCATAGCTGTATGGATCTGTAACTGCTACAGTGTAGTTTAGTAGGATGGAGGCTCCATACCTGTATGGATCTGTAAAAAAATATATATTTTTCCTCTCTGATATGAAGGATAAAGGCCATATGTTTTAAAACACAGTAATCGTAAACGGTGATTACCTGCCATCAAGGGCTGCTACTAGGTCACTGGATACGAAGCTCACTTCCACGTGTACAGGTCATATGTTATTTATTGGTTCTTTATTCAACGAGGCAAGTCAGTTAAGATTATTATTTACAATGACGGCCTAACCCCTCGGCCAAACCCCGGACGACGCTGGGCCAATTGTGCGCCGACCTATGAGACTACCAATCACAGCCGGATGTGATACATCCTGGATTCGATCCAGGTTACTGTAGTGACGCGTCTTGCACTGAGATAGCAGTTACTACAGTTTCTTTAACCGTGACGTTTCGTCTTAGGGCATTACATAGGCCAATGACTGTAGCTGTTTTGGACCCATTAAGGGTAGGTGGTTCTGATGGAAAGGTTGGCGTTTGCTGAGCGGTGCCCAGGAAATAATGAAATCCAGTTGTTAGATGCTGTCTTTAGCTGATCTAGGACCAGTAGTACTGTCTGTAGCTGGGCTACAGGGTATAAGGGTCTACTATACTAACATCTGATCTAGGACCAGTAGTACTGTCTTTAGCTGAGCTACAGTGTATAAGGGTCTACTATACTAACATCTGATCTAGGACAAGTAGTACTGTCTGTAGCTGGGCTACAGGGTATAAGGGTCTACTATACTAACATCTGATCTAGGACCAGTAGTACTGTCTGTAGCTGAGCTACAGTGTATAAGGGTCTACTATACTAACATCTGATCTAGGACCAGTAGTACTGTCTGTAGCTGGGCTACAGGGTATATGGGTCTACTACAGCATCTGATCTGGGACCTGTAGTACTGTCTGTAGCTGGGCTACAGGGAAACTAGTTCCAGCCCACATCCACAGCCTCATCTGGGCCCCATAAGGGAAACTAATGACCTACTATTCCCACTGTAGACCTTGTTGTTTTTCCTGTCACAGTTTTCACCGGTTGTGTGTGTGTCCTTGTACGCTAGTTGACAGTGCCTGGACCTGGATCCACTTCTGTCCCGTCTGGACTTGTTCTGCTCAGTGGACTGATTTACTGTGTGTTACGGCGGACACCTCTTCTCTCACCTTGCCCCCGGCTATCTCCAACCCATCTCTTTCTCTCCACTTTCTACTCCCCACTCCCCACTCTCCACTCTCCACTCCCTCCTCACCCCCTTTCCCAGTAAGTGTAAAATGATGTTGAAAAGACGTATTTTAGAAGTAATTTCCAGACGATGACTTTCACATTCATTTTAGGTGTTGAATGAAAGGTGAAAAGTCGTATTTTCCCCGATGTCACAAATGCACATTTTCGGGACTTTGAAAATACTTATTTTAAAGTATGTATTTTCCTGGATGTCGAAAACACACTTATTTTCCGGACGTTTGAATATATGTAATTTACAGGCAATTGAAAAAAAAAAAAGAAGGTATTTTTCGGTCATTGATTCTACAGCCAAATTTCAACTACTGTACATTTTACATTGAAGTAGGCAGTTTATCACAATACTAGGAAAAAAGGAGACAACTGAAGATTGCAGCAAAATCTGTATTATTACTTACATCTGTCACCGTTGAAAGCTTTAAAACTAGCCGTGATGATGTTCAAAGAAGTTCAACCTAAAGAATAAACCAACAGGCCACTTCAACTATAATAACATTCTCAGTAACCATTACAGATTATTATTTATATTTCTTGCTGTGATACTGTGATATGTTTTTGAAAATATAAATGTAAAAAAAACACAAAAAAACACTTTCAAAGCATCCCTACCAGTACACTATACTGTACTTCTCTTTATTTGACTGTACTCTAGCATGTTTTACTGTGTTATACTGTAATGTGCCGTATGCTACTTTTCTTAGCTGTGTTGTGTACTCTACTGTACTGTTACTATGCTGTACTGTACTGTTCTCTGCTGTGTTCTACTCTACTGTACTGTTACTATGCTGTACAATGCTGTCTAAACTTGTGAAACATAGATGACTATGATTGGTTCAGACTTCATCCGGATCGGACCAAACTTCAACCAATTGTAGACGTCTATGTCTGGGCCAAATATAGGCCAGTCCAGATTTGAACCGAATCTGAACGTATATGTTTGGGCCAAATATAGGCCAGTTCAGATTTGAACCGAATCTGAACGTATATGTTTGGGCCAAATATAGGCCAGCTATATATAGTGAAAACAATAGTGGTCCTAAAACAGAACCTTGAGGAACACCGATATTTACAATTGATTTGTCAGAAGACAAACCATCCACAGAGACAATCTTTCTGACAGATAAGATCTAAACCGGTCCAGAACTTGTCCGTGTAGACCAATTTGGGTTTCCAATCTCTCCACAAGATTGTGGTGATCGATGGTATCAAAAGCAACACTAAGGTCTAGGAGCATGAGGACAGATGCAGAGCCTTGGTCTGACGCCATTAAAATGTAATTTTAATGTAATGTAATGTCTGAAACACAGGCTTCCAGGGTTTGGTGTGTTTGCTATGGATGATGGGGGAAAAGTGTGACACCAATCAGGCCTCCGAGGACTGGAGTTGCCCAGGCCTGCTGTCGACCAATTAGGGTTTCCAATTTCTCCAAAGGAATGTGCTGATCGATGGTGTCAAACGCAACACTAAAGAGTACAAGGACAGATGCAAAGCCTCGGTCTGACACCATTAAAAAGCAATTTACAAACTTCACAAGTTTAGTCTCAGTACTATGATGGGGTCTAAAACCAGACTGGAGCATTTCGTATACATTATTTATCTTCAGTCAGGTGCTGTGCAATAACTTTTTACAACATTTCTGAGAGGAATGGGAGATTTGATATAGACCAATAGTTTAAAAACAAATTGGGTCAAGGTTTGTTTTTTTCAGGAGAGGCTTTATTACTGCCGCTTTTAGTGAGTTTGGTACACATCCGGAGGACAGGAATCTGCTTATTATGTTCAATATAGGGGGGCCAAGCACAGGAAGCAGCTCTTTCAGTAGTTTAGTTGGAATAGGGTCCAGAAGGGAGCTGAAAAGTTTCAAGGCCATGATTATTTTTGTGAATGTGTCGAGAGATACAGGATTAAAAAACTTGTGTCTCCATTGATCCGAGGTCCTGGCAGTTCTGTGCAAACTCAGGACAACAGTGTTTTTGGAGAAATACGGAGATTTATTAAAAAGGAGTCCATAATTTGCTTTCTAATGATCATGATCTTTTCGTCAAAGAAGTTCATGAATTCATCACTGCTGAAGTGAAAGCCATCCTTAACTGATTTTTGTACTCTGACGTCCTTGGGTAAGCGGAGGGAGTCTGGAAGGGCTTCTAGGAATCTGGGTTGTCCGAGAATATATAGCACGTCTTTTGATGATCCTTGGTTGGGGTCTGAGCAGATAACTTGTTGCGATTGCAAACGTAATAAAATGATGGTCCGATAGTCCAGGATTATGAGGAAAAACATTAAGATCCACAACATTTATTCCACGGGACAAAACTAGGTCCAGAGTCTGACTGTGGCAATGAGTAGGTCCAGAGACATGTTGGACAAAACCCACTGAGTTGATGATGGCTCTGAAAGCCTTTTGGAGTGGGTCTGTGGACTTTTCCATGTGAATATTTAAGTCACCAAAAATGTGAATAATATCTGCTGTGACTACAAGGCTCCGACAGGAATTCAGGGAACTCTAGTGCCCTCGCCAATTCGTTGATATATATGTTGAAGAGGGTGGGGCTTAAGATGCATCCCTGTCTCACCCCACGGCCCTGTAGAAAGAAATATGTGTTTTTTTCCATTAATATGTATTTTTTTCCATTAATTTGTATAGCAGACCCTCATGCCAAGCTTTTTTGAAATCAACAAACACTGAGAATTTGTTTTTTGTCAATCAGAGTGTGCAGGGTGAATACATGGTCTGACGTATGGTAATTTGGTCAAAAACAAATTTGACATTTGCTCAGTGCATTGTTTTCGCTGAGGAAATGTATGAGTCTGCTGTTAATGATCATGCAGAGGATTTACCCTTAGTTGCTGTTGACGCATATCCCACGGTAGTTATTGGGGTCTGTATGTTTCATCATTTCATTTAGAATACCATTAACCCCACATGATTTTTGGGGTTGGATGGTTTGTACTTTGTAAATCTATTGGAGAATCCAGTGTGTTCTGGTAGTTTTTAATAGTTGATTCTAAGATTTGTATTCTAAGATTCCAATTTTCCAAGTGGTTAGATTCTATGGATTCTTCAAATACATTGAGCTCATTTCTGACGTGCTGTTCCTTCTTTTTCTGTAGTGTATTTCTGTATTGTTTTAGTGATTCACCATAGTGAAGGCGTAGACTCAGGTTTTCTGGGTCTCTATGTTCACGCTCCCTTTCTCTCACTCTCCCTCTCTCATGCTCCCTTTCTCTCTCTCTCTCGCTCCCTTTCTCTCCTCTCTCTTTCTCTCTCTCTCTCTCTCTCTCTCTCTCTCTCTCTCTCTCTCTCTCTCTCTCACGCTCCCTTTCTCTCTCTCTCACTCTCCCTCTCTCATGCTCCCTTTCTCTCTCTCTCTCTCTCTCTCTCTCTCTCTCTCTCTCTCTCTCTCTCTCTACCTCTCTCTCTCTTCTCTTTCATCTCCCTTTCTCTCCTCTCTCTTCTCCCTTTCTCTCCTCTCTCCTCTCTCCTCTCTCTTTCTCTCCTCTCTCCTCTCTCCTCTCATTTTCTCTCCTCTCTCCTCTCCCTTTCTCTCCTCTCTCCTCTCTCATCTCCCTTTCTCTCCTCTCTCCTCTCTCCTCTCCCTTTCACTCCTCTCTACTCTCTCTTTCTTATCTCCCTTTCTCTCCTCTCCCTTTCTCTCCTCTCTCCTCTTCCTTTCTCTCCTCTCCCTTTCTCTCCTCTCTCCTCTCCCTTTCTCACCCCTCTCCTCTCCTCTCCTCTCCTCTCCTCTCCTCTCCTCTCCTCTCCTCTCAACTTCCTTTCCTCTCCCTTCTCTCTCATCTCCCTTTCTCTATTTTCTCATCTCCCCTTCTCTCCTCTCTCATCTTCAGTTTCTACCCCCCCCCCCCCCCCCCAATTCCCACACATTATTTTTTCGATTAATCATTTTTACATAATGAAATGTGGTGAGGCAGGTTAACCCAACCAAACTCATATGCAGTGGTATGGAAATGACGGTACAAAATAAATCATTCAGCCCTATTAAAAGTCACAGTAAATTATACAATTGAATCATAATATTCCCCTTGACATGAACACTGTACAATTTCACTGTTGTGTTCATGGCACAGCATGACACTACACCCCCTCAGGCTTGGCTGTACAATGGCAAGTTGGGTGGCATGAGGATTAGCCTAACGCTAGCTTGGACAGTGTCCAGGGAGGGCACACGACCATCACCGTAGCTTACTGTACTATAACTACAGGGAGAGCAGAGGACCATCACCGTAGCTTACTGTACTATAACTACAGGGAGAGGAGAGGACCAGCACCTCAGCTTACCTTATTCCCTAGTCCCCTATTCCTTTTATCCTATTCCCTGTAACCTATTCTCTATGGGCCCTGGTCAAATGGCACCCTAGTCCCTATACCCTATTCACTATGGGCCCTGGTCAAAGGGCACCCTAGTCCCTATACCCTATTCTCTATGGGCCCTGGTCAAATGGCACCCTATTCCCTGTACCCTATTCTCTATGGGCCCTGTTCAAATGGCACCCTAGTCCCTATACCCTATTCTCTATGGGCCCTGGTCAAATGGCACCCTATTCCCTGTACCCTATTCACTATGGGCCCTGGTCAAATGGCACCCTAGTCCCTATACCCTATTCTCTATGGGCCCTGGTCAAATGGCACCCTATTCTCTATGGGCCCTGGTCAAAGGGCACCCTAGTCCCTATACCCTATTCACTATGGGCCCTGGTCAAATCCCTCTACCCTCCACCTCTGCCCTCTACCTCCTCACCTCCAACCTCCCCCTCCACGTCCTCCCTCCACCTTCTCCCTCCACCTCCTCCCTCTACCCTCCACCTGCTCCCTCCCTTCACCCCCCTCCACCTCCAACCGCTCCCTCCACGTCCTCCCTCCACCTTCTCCCTCCACCTCCTCCCTCTACCCTCCACCTCCTCCCTCCCTTCACCCCCTCCACCTCCAACCGCTCCCTCCACGTCCTCCCTCCACCTTCTCCCTCCACCTCCTCCCTCTACCCTCCACCTCCTCCCTGCCTTCACCCCCTCCACCTCCAACCGCTCCCTCCACGTCCTCCCTCCACCTTCTCCCTCCACCTCCTCCCTCTACCCTCCACCTCCTCCCTCCCTTCACCCCCCTCCACCTCCAACCGCTCCCTCCACGTCCTCCCTCCACCTTCTCCCTCCACCTCCTCCCTCTACCCTCCACCTCCTCCCTCCCTTCACCCCCCTCCACCTCCAACCGCTCCCTCCACGTCCTCCCTCCACCTTCTCCCTCCACCTCCTCCCTCCACCTCCACCTCCTCCCTCCCTTCACCCCCCTTCACCCCCCTCCAACCGCTCCCTCCACCTCCTCCCTCCACATTCTCCCTCTACCCTCCAACTTTCCCCTCCACCTCCAACCGCTCCCTCCACGTCCTCCCTCCACCTTCTCCCTCCACCTCCTCCCTCTACCCTTCACCTCCTCCCTCCCTTCACCCCCCTCCACCTCCAACCGCTCCCTCCACGTCCTCCCTCCACCTTCTCCCTCCACCTCCTCCCTCTACCCTCCACCTCCTCCCTCCCTTCACCCCCCTCCACCTCCAACCGCTCCCTCCACGTCCTCCCTCCACCTTCTCCCTCCACCTCCACCTCCTCCCTCCCTTCACCCCCCTCCACCTCCAACCGCTCCCTCCACCTCCACCTCCACCTCCTCCCTCCCTTCACCCCCCTCCACCTCCAACCGCTCCCTCCACCTCCTCCCTCCACCTCCTCCCTCCCTTCACCCCCCTCCACCTCCAACCGCTCCCTCCACCTCCTCCCTCCACCTCCTCCCTCCCTTCACCCCCCTCCAGCTTCTTTTATTGTTTTTATTTCACCTTTATTTAACCAGGTAGGTCAGTTGAGAACAAGTTGTCATTTACAACTGCAACCTGGCCAAGATAAAGCAAAGCAGTTCGACACATACAACAACACAGAGTTACACATGGAGTAAAACAAACGTATAGTCAATAACAAAATAGAAAAATATAAATGTAGTAAGATTAGACAATAAAAAGGCCACAGTGGCGAAATAATTACAATTGAGCAATTAAACACTGGAGTGATAGATGTGCAGATGATGATGTGCAAGTAGAGAAACTGGTGTGCAAAAGAGCAACAAGAAAAAAAATAACAATAAGGGGATGAGGTAGTTGGATGTACTATTTACAGATGGGCTGTGTACAGGTACAGTGATCGGTAGGTAGCATGAGTGAAGGAGGCTTTGGATTGGAGATGCTTAATGTGAGTCTGGAAGGAGAGTTTACAGTCTAATCCGACACCTAGGTATTTGTAGTTGTCCACATATTCTAAGTCAGAAATGTCCAGAGTAGTGATGCTGGACGGGCGAGCAGGTGCGGGCAGCAATCGGTTGAAAAGCGTGCATTTAGTTTTACTAGCATTTAAGAGCAGTTGGAGGCCATGGAAGGAGTGTTGTATGGCGTTGAAGCTCGTTGGGAGGTTTGTTAATTATGGCTGCAATCCCGGTAACGTGACCGATATGACAACAGCCAGTGAACGTGCAGGGCGCCATTTTCAAAACATCAAAAAATCTCATTATTAAAATTCCTCAAACATACGTCATACCATTTTAAAGCTATTCTTGTTGTTAATCCCACCACAGTGTCCGAATTCAAATATGATTTCAAAAGCACCACAAACGATTATGTTAGGTCACCACAAAGAGCCACAGAAAAACACAGACTTTTTTTCCAGCCAAAGAGAGAAGTTTCAAAAAAGCAGAAATAGAGATAAAATTAATCACTAACCTTTGATGATCTTCATCAGATGACACTCATAGGACTTCATGTTACACAATACATGTATGTTTTGTTTGATAAGGTTCATATTTATCAAAATCTGAGTTTACATTGGCGCGTTCCATTCACTAGTTCCAAAAACATCCAGTGATTTTGCATAGATAGCCACATCGATTCAACAGAAATACTCATCATAAATGTAGATGATAATACAAGTTATACACATGGAATTATAGATATACCTCTCCTTAATGCAACCGCTGTGTCTGATTTCAAAAAAACTTTACGGAATAAGCAAACCATGCAATCATCTGAGACGGCACGCAGAAAAATTTGTCACAATTAACCGCCATGTTGACGTCAACATAAACAAGAAATGACATGATAAATATTCCCTTACCTTTGATGATCTACATCAGAAAGCACTCCAGGAATCCCAGGTCCACAATAAATGTTTGTTTTGTTCAATAATGTCCGTTATTTATGTCCAAATACCTTGGTTGGTGAACCAGGCGAGGCAGTCGTTTGAGAAACAAAGGCTATTGAGTCTATCGATACGAATGCGGTGAATGACAGAGTCGAAAGTCTTGGCCAGGTTAATGAAAATGGCTGCACAGTACTGTCTTTGATCTATGGCGGTTATGATATCGTTTTGGACCTTGAGCGTGGCTAAAGTGCACCCGTGACCAGCTTGGAAACCAGATTACACAGCGGAGAAGGTACGGTGGGATTCGAAATGGTCATTGATCTGTTTGTTGAAGACTTTAGAAAGGCAGGGCAGGATGGATATAGGTCTGTAACAGTTTGGGTCTAGAGTGTCTCCCCCTTTGAAGAGGGGGATGACCGCGGCAGCTTTCCAATCTTTAGGGATCTCAGACGAAATGAAAGATACATTTTGGGGGATCATTTTGGAAAGAGAGGGTTCAGATTGTCTAGCCCAGCTGATTTATATGGATCCAGATTTTGCAGCTCTTTCAGAACA
This sequence comes from Oncorhynchus clarkii lewisi, assembly GCF_045791955.1. Taxonomy (NCBI): domain Eukaryota; kingdom Metazoa; phylum Chordata; class Actinopteri; order Salmoniformes; family Salmonidae; genus Oncorhynchus; species Oncorhynchus clarkii. Next base: position 4,971,406 of record NC_092150.1, read on the forward strand.
TCAGCTGTCTGGGTTTGGGTGAAGGAGAAGCAGAGGGGCTTGGGCAAGTTGCTGTGGGGGTTGCAGAGCTGTTTGCCGGGGTAGGGGAGGAAAGCATGGCCAGCCGTAGAAAAATGCTTATTTGAAATTCTCGATTGTCGTAGATTTATCGGTGGTGATAGTGTTTCCTAGCCTCAGTGCAGTGGGCAGCTGGGAGGAGGTGCTCTTATTCTCCATGGACTTTACAGTGTCCCAAAACTTTTTGGAGTTAGAGCTACAGGATAAAAAATTATGTTTGAAAAAGCTAGCCTTAGCTTTCCTAACTGACTGAGTATATTGGTTCCTGACTTCCCTGAAAAGTTGCATTTCGCGGGGGCTATTCGATGCTAATGCAGTACGCCACAGGATGTTGTGCTGGTCGAGGGCAGTCAGATCTGGAGTGAACCATGGGCTGTATCTGTTCTTAGTTCTCCATTTTATGAATGGGGCATGCTTATTTAAGTTGGTGAGGAAAGAACAACCAGGCATCCTCTACTGACGGGATGAGGTCAATATCCTTCCAGGATACCCGGGCTAGGTTGATTAGAAAGGCCTGCTTGCTGAAGTGTTTTAGGGAGCATTTGCCAGTGATGAGGGGTGGTCGTTTGACCGCAGGCCTGTTACGGACGCAGGCAATGAGGCAGTGATCACTGAGATCCTGGTTGAAGACAGCAGAAGTGTATTTAGAGGGCAAGTTGGTCAGGAGGATATGTATGAAGGTGCCCATATTTACGGATTTAGGGTTGTACCTGGTAGGTTCCTTGATAATTATTGTGAGATTGAGGGCATCTAGTTTAGATTGTAGGATGGCCGAGGTGTTAAGCATATCCCAGTTTAGGTCACCTAACAGTACGAACTCTGAAGATAGATGGGTGACAATCAATTCACATATGGTGTCCAGGGCACAACTGGGGGCTGAGGGGGGTCTATAACAAGCAGCAACAGTGAGAGACTTATTTCTGGAAAGGTGGATTTTTAAAAGTAGAAGCTCAAACTGTTTGGGCACAGACCTGGATAGGCTATCACTGCAGTAGATTGCAACTCCGCCCCCTTTGGCAGTTCTATTTTGATGAAAATGTTGTAGTTTGGGATGGAAATTTCTGCATTTTTGGTAACCTTCCTGAGCCGTGATTCAGAAACGGCTAGGACATCAGGGTTGGCATAGTGTGCTAAAGCAGTGAATAACATTAACCTAGGGAGGAGGCTTCTAATGTTAACATGCATGAAATCAAGGCTTTTACGGTTACAGAAGTCAATAAATGAGAGCTCCTGGGGGATCAGTGTAAAGCAGGGGGCTACAGGGCCTGGGTTAACCTCTACATCACCAGAGGAACAGTGGAGGAGTAGAATAAGGGTACGGCTGAAGGCTATAAGATCTGGTCGTCTAATGTGTTGGGAACAGAGTATAAAAAGAGCAGATTTCTGGGCGTGGTAGAATAGATTCAGGCCATAATGTACAGACAAGGGTATGGTAGGATGTGAGTATAGTGGGGGGGTAAACCTAGGTATTGAGTGATGATGAGAGAGCCTGCATATCTGGAGACACCAGTTAAGTGAGGTCTTATGGATAGCGGCAGTAACAGCAGGGACAGCGGCAGAAACAGCAGGGACAGAGGCAGTAACAGCAGGGACAGCGGCAGTAACAGCAGGGACAGCGGCAGTAACAGCAGGGACAGAGGCAGTAACAGCAGGGACAGCGGCAGTAACAGCAGGGGCAGCGGCAGTAACAGCAGGGACAGCGGCAGTAACAGCAGGGACAGCGGCAGTAACAGCAGGGACAGCGGCAGTAACAGTCCCGGCAGTAACAGCAGGGACAGCGGCAGTAACAGCAGGGACAGAGGCAGTAACAGCAGGGACAGCGGCAGTAACAGCAGGGACAGCGGCAGTAACAGCAGGGACAGAGGCAGTAACAGCAGGGACAGCGGCAGTAACAGCAGGGACAGCGGCAGTAACAGCAGGGACAGCGGCAGTAACAGCAGGGACAGAGGCAGTAACAGCAGGGACAGTGGCAGTAACAGCAGGGACAGCGGCAGTAACAGCAGGGACAGCGGCAGTAACAGCAGGGACAGAGGCAGTAACAGCAGGGACAGCGGCAGTAACAGCAGGGACAGCGGCAGTAACAGCAGGGACAGCGGCAGTAACAGCAGGGACAGCGACAGTAACAGCAGGGACAGCGGCAGTAACAGCAGGGACAGCGGCAGTAACAGCAGGGACAGCGGCAGTAACAGCAGGGACAGCGGCAGTAACAGCAGGGACAGCGGCAGTAACAGCAGGGACAGCGGCAGTAACAGCAGGGACAGAGGCAGTAACAGCAGGGACAGCGGCAGTAACAGCAGGGACAGCGGCAGTAACAGCAGGGACAGCGGCAGTAACAGCAGGGACAGAGGCAGTAACAGCAGGGACAGTGGCAGTAACAGCAGGGACAGCGGCAGTAACAGCAGGGACAGCGGCAGTAACAGCAGGGACAGAGGCAGTAACAGCAGGGACAGCGGCAGTAACAGCAGGGACAGAGTCATACTCTGGAATTCTTATCTTCACAGTGCCAAAACCTCATTAACCCTCAATGACTTCAAGCGAAGATTGAGGGTCAACCGGATGAAACAAACTACTCAGTAATCTCCTCCGTACAACCTGACTCTCACACACTCACATGCACACACACATTTAAACAAAATCAAACAAAAAAATGTTTTATGGGATTACTGATCAGTTCATGTAGACATTTATAATTAGTAGGTTTTGTTATCTGTTTTAAGAAACCTTTTTTAATTGTTGTACTTATGTGTTGTATATATATATTTTTTTGTTGTGGTGTGGTTTTCATATAAGCCTTTGGGCTTCCAACCACACGAACACACCATTTTATCATTTTGAAAATATATATATTTTTAAAAATCTGTATTGTTGTCTATCACTTGTTTTCTTTGGTGCAAATATAAATATAAATACAAAAATAATAGTGCATCTTGTAGGCAAAACCGGGTACTTTCTCACTAATTTCCATGTCAGAACAATCTGAAATGGTGGGTCTTTATCTTTGAGTGCATCATGGTCTGGCTCTCATACTTACAGCTCTAAATGGGGCCACAGCACCTGCACAGTACACGGACACATACTACAGTATCTTGGAGAACCACATCGGTATGTGGTTGGCTCTTTAAGTATCAACCTTCCGTCCAAACTAATGTCCCTGTAACAGTTTTATTATCATTATTCATACATGTATTTACCCTTTAACCTTTATTTAACCTTTATTTAACCTTTATTTAACCTTTACCTAATGATGGCCTACCAGTTTGTCAGCGGTTATCAGGGGACTAAGGTAGCTGTATCGGTTGTCATGGGACTAAGGTACCGCTTGTCATGGGACTAAGGTACCTGTACAGGTTGCCATGCGACTAAGGTGCCGGTTGTCATGGAACTAAGGTACCTGTACAGGTTGTCATGGGACTAAGGTACCTGTATCGGTTGTCATAGAACTAAGGTACCGCTTGTCATGGGACTAAGGTACCTGTACAGTTTGTCATGGGACTAAGGTACCTGTATCGGTTGTCATGGGACTAAGGTATCGGTTGTCATGGGACTAAGGTACCTGTACAGGTTGCCATGGGAATAAGGTACCAGTTGTCATGTGACTAAGGTATTGGTTGTCATGGGACTAAGGTACCTGTACAGATTGTCACGGGACTAAGGTACCTGTACAGGTTTGTCATGGGACTAAGGTACAGGTTGTCATGGGACTAAGGTACCTGTACAGGTTGTCATGGAACTACGGTACCTGTACCGGTTGTCATGGGACTAAGGTACCTGTACAGGTTGTCATGGGACTAAGGTACCTGTACAGGTTGCCATGGGAATAAGGTACAGGTTGTCATGGGACTAAAGTACCGGTTGTCATGGGACTAAGGTACCTGTACAGGTTGTCATGGAACTAAGGTACCTGTACTGGTTGTCATGGGACTAAGGTACCACTTGTCATGGGACTAAGGTACCTGTACAGGTTGCCATGCGACTAAGGTGCCGGTTGTCATGGGACTAAGGTACCTGTATCGGTTGTCATAGAACTAAGGTATCGGTTGTCATGGGACTAAGGTACCTGTACAGGTTGCCATAGGACTAAAGTACCTGTACAGGTTGTCATGGGACTAAAGTACCGCTTGTCATGGGACTAAGGTACCTGTACAGGTTGTCATGGGACTAAGGTACCTGTATCGGTTGTCATGGGACTAAGGTACCTGTACAGGTTGTCATGGGACTAAGGTACCTGTACCGGTTGTCATGGGACTAAGGTACATGTACAGGTTTGTCATGGGACTAAGGTACAGGTTGTCATGGGACTAAGGTACCTGTACAGGTTGTCATGGAACTAAGGTACCTGTACAGGTTGTCACGGGACTAAGGTACCTGTACAGGTTTGTCATGGGACTAAGGTACCGGTTGTCATGGAACTAAGGTATCTGTACAGGTTGTCATGGGACTAAGGTACCTGTACCGGTTGTCATGGGACTAAGGTACCTGTACAGGTTGTCATGGGACTAAGGTACCTGTACAGGTTGCCATGGGAATAAGGTACCGGTTGTCATGTGACTAAGTTATTGGTTGTCATGGGACTACGGTACCTGTACAGTTTGTCATGGGACTAAAGTACCGGTTGTCATGGGACTAAGGTACCTGTACAGGTTGTCATGGAACTAAGGTACCTGTACAGGTTGTCACGGGACTAAGGTACCTGTACAGGTTTGTCATGTGACTAAGGTACAGGTTGTCATGGGACTAAGGTTCCTGTACAGGTTGTCATGGAACTAAGGTACCTGTACAGGTTGTCACGGGACTAAGGTACCTGTACAGGTTTGTCATGGGACTAAGGTACCGGTTGTCATGGAACTAAGGTACCTGTACAGGTTGTCACGGGACTAAGGTATCTTTACTGTTTGCAGGAGACCGAAGAAAGCCATTCCTAATTTTTAGCTCTCTTGACTCTGAGCTCCAAGTTCTCAGCTCCCAATGCATGTGGGCCAAATCAGCTGCACAGTTCATGTTAGTAATTACTGCACCGTATCTTTCAGTATCTTTCACGGCATGGCCTGCAGGCTCTCTCTCTCTACTTCTCTTTCTCTCAGTCTTAACGTCCCTGACTCCCTGTAGCCTGTAGTCTTGACTTGTTGTCAAGGTGGGTGTCGTGGGAAAATGATGCCCTAACTAATTACTTCAGTTCTGACACTGTACTTGTGGTCCAGTTAGTAACATTGTGTCGTGGTGACACCAAGCCAAGGTCGTGGGTTCAGTTCCCGCAGGGATCTCAAACTAAATTGCTGGGACTCACCGTACCGCTTTGGATAAACTGGCGTATTCTGTTGTCAAGGTGGAAAATAGAGGCACTAGAATTAGCTTGTTCAGTTCTCAGTCGTTGGTTCAATGACCGTATGAATCACGTACTAAAAATGTATGAATCACATACTAAAAATGTATGGATATCCTTCCACCAGAGAAGGTGGAAGGATAATGTCTCTGTATTTGTTGTAAAGGTGTTTGCTGTGGGAAAAGAGGAACTAGTATAGCTGTGTCACTCCACTGTATCCCTCCACCAGGGACTCATTTCCATTCCATCAACACAGTCATGTGTCCCAAATGGCACCTTATTTCTTGTATAGGGCCCTATAGGCCCTGGTGGAAAGTAGTGCACTATATAGGGAATATGGTGCCTTTTGGGATGTGGTATTCAGTCTTTGTTGTTGTCTCCTGCCAAAGGAAAAGGCATATTTGTTACAGACACATTGGAACATAATATACTCACAGCTCTCCTCTCTCTCCTCTCTCTCCTCTCTCTCCTCTCTCCTCTCCTCTCCTCTCTCTCCTCTCCTCTCCTCTCCTCTCCTCTCCTCTCCTCTCCTCTCCTCTCCTCTCCTCTCCTCTCCTCTCCTCTCCTCTCCTCTCCTCTCCACTCCTCTCCTCTCCTCTCCTCTCCTCTCCTCTCCACTCCTCTCCTCTCCTCTCCTCTCCTCTCTCTTCCCCAACCCTTCTCCTCTCCTCTCTCTTCCCCTCCCCCCTCTCCTCTCCTCTCCTCTCCTCTCCCCTCCTCTCCTCTCCTCTCCCCAGTTGTATTATCTGTTTAATATAGTCTTTCACAATAGATAAAAGAGATAGAGATGGACACCTAGAACAAACAACCCGTGTGTGTGTGTGTGTGTTTGTGTTTTGAGGGTCTTGATCAATAGGGCCAACAGCTTGTTTAGCCTTGTAGTCACATTTAATGAGCAGTCTGGACATTTTAGAGAGAAGTGCTTGCTTTTCCACTCTCAATTCTAAAGTAGTTTGGTCTAGAGGGGGAGGCAGGGAGGGATATATAGATACAGTAGATAGATAGATAGATAGATAGATAGATAGATAGATAGATAGATAGATAGATACGATATATATATAGATACAGTAGATAGATAGATAGATAGATAGATAGATAGATAGATAGATAGATAGATAGATAGATAGAGGGATATATAGACACAGTAGATAGATGGATATATAGATACAGTAGATAGATAGAGGGATATATAGATACAGTAGATAGATGGATATATAGATACAGTAGATGGATAGATGGATATATAAATACAGTAGATAGATAGAGGGATATATAGACACAGTAGATAGATAGATGGATATATAGATACAGTAGATAGATAGATGGATATATAGATACAGTAGATATATGGATATATAGATACAGTAGATGGATAAAGGGATATATAGATACAGTAGATAGATAGATGGATATATAGATACAGTAGATAGATGGATATATAGATACAGTAGATGGATGGAAGAATGCTGCTTTCTTGTTTAGAAGCTTGTTATCCTCCCAGTGCCCAGGTGACTGACACAGATCATAAACCATGACCCTCCATCTCCCCATCCCTCCACCCCTCCAACACAGATCATAAACCATGGCCCTCCATCTCCCCATCCCTCCATCTCCCCATCCCTCCACCCCTCCAACACAGATCATAAACCATGGCCCTCCATCTCCCCATCCCTCCATCTCCCCATCCCTCCACCCCTCCATCTCCCCATCCCTCCACCCCTCCATCTCCCCATCCCTCCACCCCTCCAACACAGATCATAAACCATGGCCCTCCATCTCCCCATCCCTCCACCCCTCCATCTCCCCATCCCTCCACCCCTCAAACACAGATCATAAACCATGGCCCTCCATCTCCCCATCCCTCCACCCCTCCAACACAGATCATAAACCATGGCCCTCCATCTCCCCTCTCTTCCCCTCCCTCTCCCCATCCCTCCACCCCTCCAACACAGATCATAAACCATGGCCCTCCATCTCCCCATCCCTCCATCAATCCATCTCCCCATCCCTCCACCCCTCCAACACAGATCATAAACCATGGCCCTCCATCTCCCCATCCCTCCACCCCTCCATCTCCCCATCCCTCCACCCCTCCATCTCCCCATCCCTCCACCCCTCCATCTCCCCATCCCTCCACCCCTCCATCTCCCCATCCCTCCACCCCTCCATCTCCCCATCCCTCCACCCCTCCAACACAGATCATAAACCATGGCCCTCCATCTCCCCTCTCTTCCCCTCCCTCTCCCCATCCCTCCACCCCTCCAACACAGATCATAAACCATGGCCCTCCATCTCCCCATCCCTTCACCCCTCCAACACAGATCATAAACCATGGCCCTCCATCTCCCCTCTCTTCCCCTCCCTCTCCCAATCCCTCCACCCCTCCAACACAGATCATAAACCATGGCCCTCCATCTCCCCATCCCTCCACCCCTCCATCTCCCCATCCCTCCACCCCTCCAACACAGATCATAAACCATGGCCCTCCATCTCCCCTCTCTTCCCCTCCCTCTCCCAATCCCTCCACCCCTCCAACACAGATCATAAACCATGGCCCTCCATCTCCCCATCCCTCCACCCCTCCACCCCTCCATCTCCCCATCCCTCCACCCCTCCATCTCCCCATCCCTCCACCACTCCAACACAGATCATAAACCATGGCCCTCTATCTCCCCATCCCTCCACCCCTCCAACACAGATCATAAACCACGGCCCTCCATCTCCCCATCCCTCCACCCCTCCATCTCCCCATCCCTCCACCCCTCCAACACAGATCATAAACCATGGCCCTCCATCTCCCCATCCCTCCATCCCTCCATCTCCCCATCCCTCCACCCCTCCAACACAGATCATAAACCATGGCCCTCCATCTCCCCATCCCTCCATCCCTCCATCTCCCCATCCCTCCACCCCTCCATCTCCCCATCCCTCCACCCCTCCAACACAGATCATAAACCATGACCCTCCATCTCCCCATCCCTCCACCCCTCCATCTCCCCATCCCTCCACCCCTCCAACACAGATCATAAACCATGACCCTCCATCTCCCCATCCCTCCACCCCTCCATCTCCCCATCCCTCCACCCCTCCATCTCCCCATCCCTCCACCCCTCCAACACAGATCATAAACCATGACACTCCATCTCCCCATCCCTCCACCCCTCCATCTCCCCATCCCTCCACCCCTCCATCTCCCCATCCCTCCACCCCTCCAACACAGATCATAAACCATGGCCCTCCATCTCCCCATCCCTCCATCCCTCCATCTCCCCATCCCTCCACCCCTCCAACACAGATCATAAACCATGGCCCTCCATCTCCCCATCCCTCCATCTCCCCATCCCTCCACCCCTCCAACACAGATCATAAACCATGGCCCTCCATCTCCCCATCCCTCCACCCCTCCAACACAGATCATAAACCATGGCCCTCCATCTCCCCATCCCTCCATCCCTCCATCTCCCCATCCCTCCACCCCTCCAACACAGATCATAAACCATGGCCCTACATCTCCCCATCCCTCCATCTCCCCATCCCTCCACCCCTCCAACACAGATCATAAACCATGGCCCTCCATCTCCCCATCCCTCCACCCCTCCAACACAGATCATAAACCATGGCCCTCCATCTCCCCATCCCTCCACCCCTCCATCTCCCCATCCCTCCACCCCTCCATCTCCCCATCCCTCCACCCCTCCAACACAGATCATAAACCATGACCCTCCATCTCCCCATCCCTCCACCCCTCCAACACAGATCATAAACCATGGCCCTCCATCTCCCCATCCCTCCACCCCTCCATCTCCCCATCCCTCCACCCCTCCATCTCCCCATCCCTCCACCCCTCCAACACAGATCATAAACCATGACCCTCCATCTCCCCATCCCTCCACCCCTCCAACACAGATCATAAACCATGGCCCTCCATCTCCCCATCCCTCCACCCCTCCAACACAGATCATAAACCATGGCCCTCCATCTCCCCATCCCTCCACCCCTCCATCTCCCTATCCCTCCACCCCTCCATCTCCCCATCCCTCCACCCCTCCAACACAGATCATAAACCATGACCCTCCATCTCCCCATCCCTCCACCCCTCCATCTCCCCATCCCTCCACCCCTCCAACACAGATCATAAACCATGACCCTCCATCTCCCCATCCCTCCACCCCTCCACCCCTCCATCTCCCCATCCCTCCACCCCTCCATCTCCCCATCCCTCCACCCCTCCAACACAGATCATAAACCATGACACTCCATCTCCCCATCCATCCACCCCTCCATCTCCCCATCCCTCCACCCCTCCATCTCCCCATCCCTCCACCCCTCCATCTCCCCATCCCTCCACCCCTCCAACACAGATCATAAACCATGGCCCTCCATCTCCCCATCCCTCCATCCCTCCATCTCCCCATCCCTCCACCCCTCCAACACAGATCATAAACCATGGCCCTCCATCTCCCCATCCCTCCATCTCCCCATCCCTCCACCCCTCCAACACAGATCATAAACCATGGCCCTCCATCTCCCCATCCCTCCACCCCTCCAACACAGATCATAAACCATGGCCCTCCATCTCCCCATCCCTCCACCCCTCCAACACAGATCATAAACCATGACCCTCCATCTCCCCATCCCTCCACCCCTCCATCTCCCCATCCCTCCACCCCTCCAACACAGATCATAAACCATGGCCCTCCATCTCCCCATCCCTCCATCTCCCCATCCCTCCACCCCTCCAACACAGATCATAAACCATGGCCCTCCATCTCCCCATCCCTCCACCCCTCCAACACAGATCATAAACCATGGCCCTCCATCTCCCCATCCCTCCACCCCTCCAACACAGATCATAAACCATGACCCTCCATCTCCCCATCCCTCCACCCCTCCATCTCCCCATCCCTCCACCCCTCCAACACAGATCATAAACCATGACCCTCCATCTCCCCATCCCTCCACCCCTCCACCCCTCCATCTCCCCATCCATCCACCCCTCCATCTCCCCATCCCTCCACCCCTCCAACACAGATCATAAACCATGACACTCCATCTCCCCATCCATCCACCCCTCCATCTCCCCATCCCTCCACCCCTCCATCTCCCCATCCCTCCACCCCTCCATCTCCCCATCCCTCCTAACACACAGATCATAAACCATGGCCCTCCATCTCCCCATCCCTCCATCCCTCCATCTCCCCATCCCTCCTCCCCTCCAACACAGATCATAAACCTTGGCTCTCCATCTCCCCATCCCTCCATCTCCCCATCCCTCCACCCCTCCAACACAGATCATAAACCATGGCCCTCCATCTCCCCATCCCTCCATCCCTCCATCTCCCCATCCCTCCACCCCTCCAACACAGATCATAAACCATGGCCCTCCATCTCCCCATCCCTCCACCCCTCCATCTCCACATCCCTCCACCCCTCCATCTCCCCATCCCTCCACCCCTCCAACACAGATCATAAACCATGACCCTCCATCTCCCCATCCCTCCACCCCTCCATCTCCCCATCCCTCCACCCCTCCAACACAGATCATAAACCATGGCCCTCCATCTCCCCATCCCTCCACCCCTCCATCTCCCCATCCCTCCACCCCTCCAACACAGATCATAAACCATGGCCCTCCATCTCCCCATCCCTCCACCCCTCCATCTCCCCATCCCTCCACCCCTCCAACACAGATCATAAACCATGGCCCTCCATCTCCCCTCTCTTCCCCTCCCTCTCCCCATCCCTCCACCCCTCCATCTCCCCATCCCTCCACCCCTCCAACACAGATCATAAACCATGGCCCTCCATCTCCATTATCTTCCCCTCTCTCTCTCCATCCCTCACTTCTTCAACCCCTCCACCTTCCTCTCTCCCCTCTCTTCCCCTCCCTCTCTCATCCTTCCACCCTCCACCTTCCTCTCTCCCCTCTCTTCCCCTCCCTCTCTCATCCTTCTACCCCTCCAGCTTCCTCTCTCCCCTCTCTTCCCCTCCCTCTCTCCCCTCTCTTCCCCTCCCTCTCTCCCCTCTCTATCTCCCCCTCCCTCTCTCATCCTTCTACCCTCCACCTTCCTCTCTCCCCTCTCTTCCCCCCTCTCTCTCATCCCTCTACCACTCCACCCCTCCACCTTCCTATCTCCCCTCTCTTCCCCTCCCTCTCTCGTCCCTCTACCACTCCACCCCTCCTCCTCCCTCTCCCCTCTCTTCCCCTCCCTCTCTCATCCCTCTACCCTCCACCTTCCTCTCCCCTCTTTCCCTCCCTTTCTCCACCCCTCTACCTATCTATCCTTCCACTCCCTTCTCTGTCCTCCACCCTCCCACTCTTCCCATCCTCACTCCACCTCCTTGCACCCCTCCTCCCTCTCCCCTCCTTCCCTTACTCTCCTCCGCCTCCCCTCCACCCCTCCTCCTCTCCTCTATTGACCTTCAGAGGGAACACATTGACTGAGGTACAGCCTGTCCTGGTCTGTCTGACTGACTGGCTAACATCATAAAAGCATCGCAGCCCAGCCATTTACATCAAAGCCACCACAACACACACACACACACACACACACGCACACACACACACACACACACAGCTCTGGATAAGGGCCATGTGCGCTGGCTGGCCTGTCAGACGGAAAGCTGAATGGGTCATAGCCTGTCTGTTTATGGGCTCTGATAAAGTCATGTATGCATCCTCTATATCATAGTCTATCAGCTCCATGAACACAGGACACAGCATCCGAGAATTGTCATCATCATCATCACCCATCATCATGACCTGCCACAGTCGACCTGAGTTAGGAGCCCGCTGACCAGGTGTCCCTTCATGATGAAGGCCCATTGTGCCTCAGCCTGTCTGAGAGCTCTGATATATACCACAGGTCTCCATCCGCTAGTCTGTCGTAGAGTCTGTGAGCTACGACGCAGGGCACCTCATCGGGGAATTGTCATGGCATTGACCTGAGCTGCCATATGCACTATAGTCAGGCCATTATCCCAGAGCCCCTTATTTACCATTCAGCTGCTCGACCCTTCTACCAATACTCTTTTATTCAACCTTTATACTTAACCTTAATATAACTAAGGAAGTCACTTGAGAATATGTTCTTATTTACAATGACGGCCTACCCCGGATGACGCCGGGCAGATTGTGCGCCGCCCTATGGGACTCCCAATCACGACCGGTTGTGATACAGCCTGGATTCGAACCAGGGTGTCTGTAGTGACGCCTCTAGCACTGAGACGCAGTGTCTTAGACCACTGCGCCGCTCGCTAGGAATGAGCCCTCTTGTCGTCTTTGAACTCTTGTCACACTTGTATGAGCATCGTTTCAATTTCAAAAGATGAAACGTTCTATGTTCTAAATGTTCTATGTTCTAAATGTTCTATGTTCTAAATGTTCTATGTTCTAAATGTTCTATCCGTTGGTGTCACTCGATACAGCCAGGCTCAGTTACTTTCTAAATGTAATCCATTACCGTTACGAGTTACCTGTCCCAGATTGTAAATCGGTAACGTCATCTGATTACATCCAGTTACTTTTAGATTACTTTCCCCTTTTTAAGAGGCATTAGAAGAAGACAAACAATGCATGTTACCAACTGAATGACATCTATTGCAGGATGAATCCAATGTTACATTGTTACATTGTTACATTGTTACATTGTTACATTGTTACATTTGTTACATTGTTACATTGTTACATTGTTACATTTGTTACATTGTTACATTTGTTACATTGTTACATTGTTACATTTGTTACATTGTTACATTTGTTACATTGTTACATTTGTTACATTGTTACATTGTTACATTTGTTACATTGTTACATTGTTACATTTGTTACATTGTTACATTTGTTACATTGTTACATTGTGACATTGTTACATTTGTTACATTGTTACATTGTTACATTGTTACATTTGTTACATTGTTACATTTGTTACATTGTTACAGTGTTACATTGTTACATTGTTACATTTGTTACATTGTTACATTGTTACATTGTTACATTGTTACATTTGTTACATTGTTACATTTGTTACATTGTTACATTTGTTACATTGTTACATTGTTACATTGTTACATTGTTACATTGTTACATTTGTTACATTTGTTACATTGTTACAATGTCACATTGTACTTTATGGGTTGGTTATGTAGACTTCTTCTAACCCATCGCTTTCTACTACATATAATAATATGATTATATCTTTACATTAAAAACCAAAGTCTATCAGTATTCCAGTCATTCCAATAAATGTTATACCCCTTGATCTTCAAGAATAGGACTTGGAAATATGGAAGTATAGATTAGCCAAATTGTTTAACCTGAGCATAACCCCAAAACGAAGGATTTAGTAGCCAGCCCTACTCTGTTGTTTATGATTTTGTTGTCATGGAGGACTGATTGGGCTCATTGATTCCAGTTGAAAAATAATTGCTGCGCTCATGGAATGGCCTGCTTTCAGCACTACTGAAAAGTGATATTTACATGTGATAAATGAATGCCATATGCTGCATTTGCTACAGGCCTCTTGTTAACCCTCTAGTTGGTGACTCTTTGATATCGTGATAATATGCAGCTGTTTAAAAAGGCAAATCCACAGATGAAACAACAACAAAATACTCACCTCTGTTTTGGCTGAGTTGGCTCCTCCCTCTGCCCTCCCTCTACCCCCTTCTCTCCCACCTCTCCCCCCTGGGGTTGAGTTGGCTCCTCCCTCTGCCCTCCCTCTTCCCCCTTCTCTCCCATCTATCCCCCCTGGGGCTGAGTTGGCTCCTCCCTCTGCCCTCCCTCTTCCCCCTTCTCTCCCCCCTCTCCCCCCTGGGGTTGAGTTGGCTCCCCCATCTCTCCCCCTCTCCCCCCTCTCCTCCCTCTCCCCTCTGAGGTTGGGTTGGCTCCAATGGGTTTGAGAAGGAGACAAGGAAAGAGGACTCAAGAAGTCAAATAAAGAGCTATGGCTATAAAGTGGCCCCTGGTATACCAACATGACTCACCAGGAAACACTAGTATAAAAAGGGAAATGCCTAGTCAGTTGTACACCTGAATGAATTCAACTGAAATGTGTCTTCCGCATTTAACCCAACCCCTCTGAATCAGAGAGGTGCCGGAGGGGCTGCCTTACTCAACATCCATACCTTCGGCGCCTGAAAGGAACAGTGGGTTAACTGCCTTGCTCAGAACAACAGATTGTCAGCTCGGGGGATTCGATACAGCAACATGTTGGTTACTGGCCCAACGCTTTAACAACTAGGCTACCTGAGAGAGGGAACGAGAGAGGGAACGAGAGAGGGAACGAGAGAGGGAGCGAGAGAGGGAACGAGAGAGGGAACGAGAGACGGAGCGAGAGAGGGAACGAGAGAGGGAACGAGAGAGGGAACGAGAGGAAGCGAGAGAGGGAACGAGAGAGGGAACGAGAGAGGGAACGAGAGACGGAGCGAGAGGAAGCGAGAGAGGGAATGAGAGAGGGAGCGAGAGAGGGAACGAGAGGGGGAACGAGAGAGGGAAAGAGAGAGAGAGAGACAGTCTGTGGATATATTATGAATGTGTAATTGGAAAGAAGGGTTGGGTCTTTGTCAAATGTTTATAATTGAGTCCCAAATGGCACCTTATTCCGTATATAGTGCACTATGGGCTCCGGTCAAAAGAAGTGCACTGTGTAGGGAATAAAGTGCCATTTGGGATACAGGCTGTATGATGCCTTTAATCACTGTTTATATAATGAAGAAAATGGGTCAAATGTGTGTGTTTTTTGCCAATTTTAACCGCACACTTGTTGTTTGTGTACGTGGATTTTATAATGTCGTATGTTTTACCCCCAACAACACTTTCCATCAGTTTGTATAGCAGACCCTCATGTCAAATTGAGTCAAAGGCTTTTTTTAAATCAACAAAGCATGACAAGACTTTGCCTTTGTTTTGGTTTGTTTGGTTGTCAATTAGGGTGTGCAGGGTGAATACATGGTCTGTTGCACGGTAATTTGGTAAAAAGCCAATTTGACATTTGCTCAGTACATTGTTTTCATTGAGGAAATGTACGAGTCTGCTGTTAATGATAATGCAGAGGATTTTCCCAAGGTTACTCTTGACTCATATTCCACGGTAGTTATTGGGGTCAAATTTGTCTCCACTTTTGTGGAGTGGGGTGATCAGTCCTTGGTTCCAAATATTGGGGAAGATGCCAGAGCTAAGGATGATGTTAAAGAGTTTTAGGATAGCCAATTGGAAATTTTTGTCTGTATATTTGATCATTTCATTGAGGATACCATCAACACCACAGGCCTTTTTGGGTTGGAGGGTTTTTATTTTGTTGTGTAACTCATTCAATGTAATTGGAGAATCCAGTGGGTTCTGGTATAGTTGATTCTATGATCTGCTCTTTATTCTTTGTTATAGAGCCAAAAAGATTGGAGAAGTGGTTTACCCATACATCTCCATTTTGGATAGATAATTCTTCGTGTTGTTGTTTGTTTAGTGTTTGCCAATTTTCCCAGAAGTGGTTAGAGTCTATGGATTCTTCAATTACATTGAGATGATTACTGACATGCTGTTCCTTCTTTTTCCGTAGTGTATTTCTGTATTGTTTTAGTGATTCACCATAGTGAAGGTGTAGACTCAGGTTTTTCTCTTTCTCTCTCTCTCTCTCTCTCTCGCTGTCTCTCTCTTTCTGTCTTTCTCTCTCTCTCTCTCTCTCTCTCTCTCTCTCTCTCTCTCTCTCTATGTCTCTCTCTCTCTCTGTCTCTCTCTGTCTCTCTCTCTCTGTCTCTCTCTCTCTCTTACCCCACCTCCCTCTCTCTCTTACCCCACCTCCCTCTCTCTCTTACCCCACCTCTCTCTCTCTCTCTCTCTCTCTCTCTCTCTCTCTCTCTCTCTCTGTCTCTCTCTCTCTCTCTCACCTCTCTCTCTCTCTTTCTCACTCACTCGCTCTCTCTCCAACCTTGTCTCTCTGTCCCTCCAGCAGGCTCCCTGTCCCTCAGTGTGCTCCTGGTGTCTCTAGCAGTCACAGTGTGTACTGTCTGGCTGGTGGCTCTGTGTGGTGTCTGTGGCTGGTGTCAACGCAAGCTGGTGAGTTAAGTACACACACACACACACATACACACACATACACACACACACATACACACACACACACATACACACGAACACATACACATGCACACACACACACACACACACACACACACACACACACACAGTGAGAAATACATCCACAGGTACACCTCCAATTGACTCAAATTAGCCAATCAGAAGCCTCTAAAGCCATGACATCCTTTTCTGGACTTTTCCAATCTGTTTAAAGGCACACACAATTTAGTGCATGTAAACTTCTGAATTATAAATAATCTGTCTGTAAACACTTGTTGGAAATATGACTTGTGTCAGACACAAAGTAGATGTCCTAACCGACTTGCCATAACTATAGTTTGTTAACAAGACATTTGTGGAGTGGTTGAAAAATGAGTTTTAATGAGTTTTAATGACTCCAACCTAAGTGTATGTAAACTTCCGACTTCAACTGTAGCTACTAATCTACATGTTGTTAGTTATAATTATCTGATGTTGTATAATAGGAGTGAAAGGATTTGTCACATCAAAACACATCAAAACACATCAAAACACATCAACTTCTATAAAACATGAAGAGAAAAGATGAAAAAGACTGTTTATCGTTGGATATCCAAATATTGTTGGAATTGTTTTTTTAAACAGAAATATATAGTACACACACACACACACACACCACAGACACACATCACACACACAGACACACATCACACACACCACAAACACACATCACATCACACACATCACACACACCACAAACACACATCACATCACACACACATCACACACACCACACACACACGCACCACAGACACACATCACATCACACACACCACAGACACACATCACACACACACACACACACACCACAGACACACATCACACACACACCACACACACCACAGACAGACAGACACACACACACACACACACACACACACACACACACACACACACACACACACACACACACACACACACACACACACACACCACAGACACCACAGACACACAGACACACACATACACCACAGACACACACACACACACACACACACACACCACAGACAGACACACACACACAAACACCACAGACAGACACACACACACAAGCTGTTTAGAAGCCTCTTGGACCTAGACTTGGTACTCTGGTACCACTTTCAGAGCGGTAGCAGAAAGAACAGTCTATGACTGGGGTGGCTGGAGTCTTTGACAATTTTTTGGGCCTTCCTCTGACACCGCCTGGTTATAGAGGTCCTGGATGGCAGGAAGCTTGACCCCAAGTGATGTACTGGGCCGTTCGCACTAGAGAGAGAGAGAGACAGAGAGACAGAGAGAGAGAGAGAGACAGAGAGAGAGAGAGACAGAGAGAGACAGAGAGACAGAGAGAGAGAGAGGGCCAAAAACAGCAGGTCCAGGACAAGGTAACACGTCCGGTGAACAGGTCAGGGCTCCATAGTCACAGAATAGTTTAAACTGGATCAGCAGCACGACCAGGTGGACTGGGGACAGCAAGAAGTCATCAGGCCAGGTAGTCCTGAGGCATGATACTAGGGCCCAGGTCCTCCGGGAGAGAAGGGAGATAGAGCGAGAGATGGGATAATTAGAGGGAGCATACCTTAGATAAAACAGGACACCAGATAAGACAGGAGAATCACACCAGATAGGACAGACTGACCCTAGCCTCCTGGCACACAGACTATTGCAGCATAGATACTGGAGATTGAGACAGGGGGGGGTCGGTGGACTCTGTGGCCCCGTCAGACAATACCCAGGGACAGGGCCAACCAGGCAGGATA
The DNA here is from genome assembly GCF_045791955.1 of Oncorhynchus clarkii lewisi. Lineage (NCBI taxonomy): Eukaryota > Metazoa > Chordata > Actinopteri > Salmoniformes > Salmonidae > Oncorhynchus > Oncorhynchus clarkii. Next base: position 4,989,635 of record NC_092150.1, read on the forward strand.
TACCCCCCCCACCCCACCCCCCACCCCCCCCTTTGCCAAATCACAGCCCCCACACAACTGGAGTGATATCAACAGACCACCGACTTAATACCCTGAGACAAGGCTGAGTAAAGCCCACCCTTTAGAGGGAATCATGTCCATGTCCACGCTGATTACAGCTATGAAATGTGATTGATTAAGGAGTCGTACACTGTGTGTGTGTCTGTGTGTGTGTGTGTGTGATAGAGATGTAGAGTAGACAGAGTATCACATCACATTTATAAAGGACCTATTCCTTTATATCTGATTCCTTTATATCTGACTCCTTTACATCTGATTCCTTTACATCTGATTCCTTTAGGTCTGATTTCTTTATATCTGACTCCTTTATATCTGACTCCTTTATATCTGATTCCTTTATATCTGACTCCTTTATATCTGATTCCTTTAGGTCTGATTCCTTTAGGTCTGATTTCTTTATATCTGACTCCTTTATATCTGACTCCTTTATATCTGATTCCTTTATATCTGACTCCTTTACAAAAAGATTCCTTTAGGTCTTATTTGTGTTAATTGATTACTTAGTCCTTCTTAAGCTTGTAAGATACAGGTCAATGTGGGCATCCCAAATGACACCTTTGACACTTTTTTGTCCAAAGCCCTACTGGCATCTAATGATTACAGTTTATTGGTGGGATGCAGAGAGCCTAAGCAAGTATCGGTTGGTCTGACACACGTCAGCGCCATGCTCTGCTCTGAGACTTTTTCAAACACACCTCACTGTGATTCATGTGCAGTTAGCATTACAACACACCTCACTGTGATTCATGAGCAGTTAGCATTGGTCGAATTGTCCAGGGGGGCCCCCATTGATTTTGTTAGTCACTCTCACTCAGATATCATATTAAAAACGGCAAACATTTCCCTCCACCCTATGGCAAAATGTGTAAAATTGCAGGAAAAAATAAAAATAAAAATCTCATCGTTGTCAAGAGGGGGCCCAGCCCTCCAACTGAATTGGGTAAATAACACATATGGAATCATGTAGCATCCAAAAAAGTGTTATTTTATATTTGAGATTCTTCAAAGTAGCCTCCCTTTGCCTTGATGACAGCTTTGCACACTCTTGGAGTTCTCTCAACCAGTTTCATGAGGTAGTCACATGGAATGCATTTCAATTAACAGGTGTGAAATATATTTGAATTTGTTTAACACTTTTTTGGTTACTACATGATTTCATATGTGTTATTTCATAGTTTTGATGTCTTCACTATTATTGTACAATGTAGAAAATAGATAGTAAATAGAAAATAGTAGAAATAAAGAAAAAACCCTAGAATGAGTGATACACTGCCGTTCAAAAGTTTGGCCTAATTTTCACTGCTGAAAACTGTTGTCCTGATTAAAGAAGCAATAAAACTGGCCTTTAGACTAGTTGAGTATCTGGAGAATCAACATTTGTGGGTTCGATTACAGGCTCAAAATGGCCAGAAACAAAGGACTTTCTTCTGAAACTCGTCAGTCTATTCTTGTTCTGAGAAATGAAGGCCATTCCATGCAAGAATTTGCCAAGAAACTGAAGATCTCGTACAACGCTGTGTACTACTCCATTCACAGAACAGCGCAAACTGGCTCTAACCAAAATAGAAAGAGGAGTGGGAGGCCCCGGTGCACAACTGAGCAAGAGGACAAGTACTGTACATTAGAGTGTCTAGTTTGAGAAACAGATGCCTGACCAGTCCTCAACTGGCAGCTTCATTAAATAGTACCCACAAAACACCTGTCTCAACGTCAACAGTGAAGAGTCGACTCCGGGATGCTGGCCTTCTAAGCAGCATCCCATCTGTTGATAAGCAGCTAACAGTGCTAGCTAAGCCTGCAGCTATGCCAAGCAGCTCATCAGAGCTGTTTTGGCAACGGTTGGGAGGATCACTGGACAGATAGCAGCGGTCCCAGCAACTTATGCCAAAAAATCTTCCAAAACAACCTTATCTTGGTACTAGGCCAGCACCTTGTCTGAGCAAAAGAGAGGATGGGGGGGGTGGGGTGGGGTGGTGGGGGGGGGGGGGGGGGGGAGTTGACCAGCTCCTTTGGCCAGTGAAGGGGAGACAGGAAGAGGAGGGATAGAGCGTATGGGGGGGGGAGAAGCCTCAGACATCTCAGACACCTTGAGAAGCCTCAGACATCTCCTCAGGCTGTGGTGTGAGTCCCTTCCTGTGGTAGCTTTGGGTGGACAGTGAGACAATAAAAGGACAGAGCTGTCTGTCTGGGATACACACTGGGACAATAATGACAGTAAAGAAGACCAGGAATAATAAGTTAACTTTCTAGTGACCTAATGACAGTAAAGGAGACCAGGGATAAATACAGTAACTTCCTAATGGCCTAATGACAGTAAAGGAGACCAGGGATACATACACTAACTTCCTAATGACAGTAAAGGAGACCAGTAACTTACAGTAACTTCCAAATGACCTAATGACAGTAAAGGAGACCAGGGATAAATACAGTAGCTTCCTAATGGCCTAATGACAGTAAAGGAGACCAGGGATAAATACACTAACTTCCTAATGACCTAATGACAGTAAAGGAGACCAGGGATAATACAGTAACTTCCTAATGACAGTAAATGAGACCAGGGATAATACAGTAACTTCCTAATGACAGTAAAGGAGACCAGGGATAATACAGTAACTTCCTAATGACATTAAAGGAGACCAGGGATAATACAGTAACTTCCTAATGACAGTAAAGGAGACCAGGGATAATACAGTAACTTCCTAATGACAGTAAAGGAGACCAGGGATAATACAGTAACTTCCTAATGACAGTAAAGGAGACCAGGGATAATACAGTAACTTCCTAATAACCTAATGACAGTAAAGGAGACCAGGGATAAATACAGTAACTTCCTAATGACAGTAAAGGAGACCAGGCATAATACCGTAACTTCCTAATCGCCTAATGACAGTAAAGGAGACCAGGCATAATACCGTAACTTCCTAATGGCCTAATGACAGTAAAGGAGACCAGGGATAAATACAGTAACTTCCTAATGACAGTAAAGGAGACCAGGCATAATACCGTAACTTCCTAATGGCCTAATGACAGTAAAGGAGACCAGGCATAATACCGTAACTTCCTAATGGCCTAATGACAGTAAAGGAGACCAGGGATAATACAGTAACTTCCTAATGACAGTAAAGGAGACCAGGGATAATACAGTAACTTCCTAATAACCTAATGACAGTAAAGGAGACCAGGGATAAATACAGTAACTTCCTAATAACCTAATGACAGTAAAGGAGACCAGGGATAAATACAGTAACTTCCTAATGACAGTAAAGGAGACCAGGGATAATACCGTAACTTCCTAATGGCCTAATGACAGTAAAGGAGACCAGGGATAAATACAGTAACTTCCTAATGACAGTAAAGGAGACCAGGGATAATACCGTAACTTCCTAATGGCCTAATGACAGTAAAGGAGACCAGGGATAAATACAGTAACTTCCTAATGACAGTAAAGGAGACCAGGGATAATACAGTAACTTCCTAATAACCTAATGACAGTAAAGGAGACCAGGGATAATACCGTAACTTCCTAATGGCCTAATGACAGTAAAGGAGACCAGGGATAATACAGTAACTTCCTAATGACAGTAAAGGAGACCAGGGATAAATACAGTAACTTCCTAATGACCTACTGCCATTGTGACGTCTAAGGCCATACAGCAACGTTATCATTAGGATTTTAATAGCCCATCTTTCTGTGGATGGATTTACTATGATGTCAGCCACAGGGCACAGTGTGTGTCTCAATTGGACAGGGACTAGAAGCAGGGATAGAACAGGGAGCAGAGTCTGAGATAGTACAGGGACTAGAGTCAGCGACAGTACAGGAACTAGAATCAGAGATAGTACAGGTTCTAGAGTCAGAGATAGTACAGGGACTAGAGTCAGAGATAGTACAGGGACTATAGTCAGAGTCAGAGATAGTACAGGGACTAGAATCAGAGATAGTACAGGGACTAGAATCAGATATAGTACAGGGACTAGAGTCATGGATAGTACAGTGACTAGAGTCAGAGATAGTACAGGGACTAGAGTCATGGATAGTACAGGGACTAGAGTAAGATATAGTACAGGTACTAGAGTCAGAGATAGTACAGGGGCCAGAGTCAGAGATAGTACAGGGACTAGAGTCAGAGATAATACAGGGACCAGAGTCAGAGATAGTGCAGGGACTAGAGTCAGAGATAGTACAGGGACCAGAGTCAGAGATAGTGCAGGGACTAGAGTCAGAGATAGTACAGGGACTAGAGTCAGAGATAGTACAGGGACTAGAGTCAGAGATAGTACAGTGACTAGAGTCCGAGACAGTACAGGGACTAGAATCAGAGATAGTACTGGGACTAGAGTCAGAGATAGTACAGGGACTAGAATCAGAGATAGTACAGGGACTAGAATCAGAGATAGTACATGGACTAGAGTCAGCGATAGTACAGGGTCTAGAATCAGAGATACTACAGGGACTAGAATCAGAGATAGTACAGGGACTAGAGTCATGGATAGTACAGTGACTAGAGTCAGAGTCAGAGATAGTACAGGGACTAGAGTCAGAGATAGTACAGGGACTAGAGTCAGAGATAGTACAATGACTAGAGTCAGAGTCAGAGATAGTACAGGGACTAGAGTCAGAGATTGTACAGGGACTAGAGTCAGAGATTGTACAGGGACTAGAGTCAGAGATAGTACAGTGACTAGAGTCAGAGTCAAAGATAGTACAGGGACTAGAATCAGAGATAGTACTGGGACTAGAGTCAGAGATAGTACAAGGACTAGAGTCAGAGATAGTACAGGGAGCAGAGTCAGTCAGAGATAGTACAGGGACTAGGGTCAGAGATAGTACAGGGACTAAAGTCAGAGATAGTACAGAGACTAGGGTCAGAGATTGTACAGGGACTAGAGTCAGAGATTGTACAGGGACTAGGGTCAGAGATTGTACAGGGACTAGAGTCAGAGATTGTACAGGGACTAGGGTCAGAGATTGTACAGGGACTAGAGTCAGAGATAGTACAGGGACTAGAGTCAGAGATAGTACAGGGACTAGAATCAGAGATTGTACAGAGACTTCAGTCAGAGATAGTGCAGTGACTAGAGTCAGAGATAGTACAGGGACTAGAGTCAGGGATAGTACAGGGAGCAGAGTCAGACTTTGTAGTGGCCTTATGACTGCTTGAAGGGCATATACAGTATCATAGCCTTTTTCCTCTGGCAGGGTGGCTGGGCACACTGACAGGACAGAGGGCGGCCTACGGTCACAGAGCCAGGGACATTGTAACGACAGTCTGAAGGCTATATACAGTGTCACAGCAGCGTGAGTTGGGCGCAGTGACAGTACGGGGGACCAGTTTCTGGGATAGAGTGACTTGGCCTAATCACTGTGTGAATGGAATGGGCATACAGTTTCTTTATCATGTGGACCATCTCCTATGATGTCATCATCTACTATGATGTCATCATCTACTATGATGTCATGTTCTACTATGATACAGTACATGTTGTCTTCTAACCGTAGGTGGCTCCTCTCCCTGTGCGGGCGTCTCTCGGCGGTCGGCGTCGCCGATCCCTTCTTCCTTTTCTGTTCTTTTCTTTTCTTTGGTTCGTTTTCACACCTGGTTTCATTTGCGTTCATTTCTGTGGGTGTAATTGTAACCTGTTGCCTTGTGTTTGTTCCTCTGTGCGCTTGCACGGGTTCTCTGTTGTCGAGGGCGTTGTACCTTTTCGATCGTGCCATTCCTGTGTTGGTTGGACTTTCCTATTAAAACACGCTTCTCAGACATCCCTGCTCTCCTGCGCCTGACTCCTACACCTACCACCTAGATGCACCTTATCACACATGTGTTATTTGCTAGTTCCTTTGTTCCTGGTTCATCCCCGTCCTCTGGCAGTGTGGACTGGGCACGATGGCAGTACGGTAGCCTAATATCATGGGCAAAGGTTATGATGATACTGTGTATAAAATCCCTATATTAAACATTATCATCATAACCGTTGCCCATGATATTAGGCTACCATATTATCATTGTGCCCAGCCCACACTGCCAGGGGACGGACATAAACCAGGAACAAAGGAACTAGCAAATAACACATGTACTGTATCTGACATCATACATTCTGACCCTTTGTTGATCTACTATGACATCATACATTCTGACCCTTTGTTGATCTACTATGACATCATACATTCTGACCCTTTTGTTGATCTACTATGACATTATACATTCTGACCCTTTTGTTGATCTACTATGACATCATACATTCTGACCCTTTGTTGATCTACTATGACATCATACATTCTGACCCTTTTGTTGATCTACTATGACATCATACATTCTGACCCTTTTGTTGATCTACTATGACATCATACATTCTGACCCTTTGTTGATCTACTATGACATCATACATTCTGACCCTTTGTTGATCTACTATGACATCATACATTCTGACCCTTTGTTGATCTACTATGACATCATACATTCTGACCCTTTGTTGATCTACTATGACATCATACATTCTGACCCTTTTGTTGATCTACTATGACATCATACATTCTGACCCTTTTGTTGATCTACTATGACATCATACATTCTGACCCTTTGTTGATCTACTATGACATCATACATTCTGACCCTTTGTTGATCTACTATGACATCATACATTCTGACCCTTTGTTGATCTACTATGACATCATACATTCTGACCCTTTTGTTGATCTACTATGACATCATACATTCTGACCCTTTTGTTGATCTACTATGACATCATACATTCTGACCCTTTTGTTGATCTACTATGACATCATACATTCTGACCCTTTTGTTGATCTACTATGACATCATACATTCTGACCCTTTTGTTGATCTACTATGACATCATACATTCTGACCCTTTTGTTGATCTACTATGACATCATACATTCTGACCCTTTGTTGATCTACTATGACATCATACATTCTGACCCTTTTGTTGATCTACTATGACATCATACATTCTGACCCTTTTGTTGATCTACTATGACATCATACATTCTGACCCTTTTGTTGATCTACTATGACATCATACATTCTGACCCTTTTGTTGATCTACTATGACATCATACATTCTGACCCTTTTGTTGATCTACTATGACATCATACATTCTGACCCTTTTGTTGATCTACTATGACATCATACATTCTGACCCTTTTGTTGATCTACTATGACATCATACATTCTGACCCTTTGTTGATCTACTATGACATCATCTACACCGAGAGTACCTTTCTCTCCCAGACTTCTCTTCCGTGTTCGTTATTACTGGGCTACTTACTTCCTTGTTCCTGGTTTGTTCTAAATCTGGTTGACTCTAGATGTTATGTTAAAGGTAACATCTTGTTACAGATCTTTGCGTAAGGCAGTGTTACATGACCTGAGGGGACATTAAGATGTTCATTAATCTCAGTATGGTCTTCAAACGTCTCCTGACCTCTCGCTGAGGGAGAAATGTCAGATGTCAGGTGCTGGAAATGACCTTAATCTTATGTTATATACAGAGGTGGTTAATTGAATGCAGGAGAGGGATATCACAGAACATATGATAAAGCCCAGTCACTAACAGTTTCATAGTGTACATAAAAACATTGATGATGCAAATATTAGCAAATATTGAAGTCAAATAATGAAGACTACTCTCATTCAGCATATTGTTATGATTTGATGCATTTTCTCTATAATGTGTAGTACAATACTGCACATCTTCATTCTACTGGGGAACACCAATACATGCCAAGGTCGATGGCAGCGTTGTTTACCTACTGTCTCTCATTACATCACCTGACAGAGTAGACCTACTGTCTCTCATTACATCACCTGACAGAGTAGATCTACTGTCTCTCATTACATCACCTGACAGAGTAGATCTACTGTCTCTCATTACATCACCTGACAGAGTAGATCTACTGTCTCTCATTACATCACCTGACAGAGTAGATCTACTGTCTCTCATTACATCACCTGACAGAGTAGATCTACTGTCTCTCATTACATCACCTGACAGAGTAGATCTACTGTCTCTCATTACATCACCTGACAGAGTAGATCTACTGTCTCTCATTACATCACCTGACAGAGTAGATCTACTGTCTCTCATTACATCACCTGACAGAGTAGATCTACTGTCTCTCATTACATCACCTGACAGAGTAGATCTACTGTCTCTCATTACATCACCTGACAGAGTAGATCTACTGTCTCTCATTACATCCCCTGACAGAATAAATCAATCAATCAAATGTATTTATAAAGCACTTCTTACATCAGCTGATGTTACCAAGACAAAGGAGATGATTGTGGACTACAGGAAAAGGAGGACCGAGCACGCCCCCATTCTCATCGACGGGGCTGTAGTGGAGCAGGTTGAGAGCTTCAAGATCCTTGGTGTCCACATCAACAACAAACTAGAATGGTCCAAACACACCAAGATAGTCGTGAAGAGGGCACGATAAAGCCCCCCCTCAGGAAACTAAAAAGATTTGGCATGGGCCCTGAGATCCTCAAAAGGTTGGTGGGTGGTGGGACACACCACGCAGATAGCCCGGTTAGCCAATGTGTGGGAGCACTGGTTAGTCGGGCCAATTGAGGTAGTATATACATGAATGTATAGTTAAAGTGACTATGCATCTAAGATAAACAGAGAGTAGCAGCAGCGTAACGAGAGGGGTTGGGGGGGGCACACAATGCAAATAGTTGGGGTAACCATTGGTTACCTGTTCAGGAGTCTTATGGCTTGGGGGTAAAAACTGTTGAGAAGCCTTTTTGTCCTAGACTTGGCACTCCGGTACCGCTTGCCATGCAGTAGTAGAGAGAGCAGTCTATGACTGGGGTGGCTGCCTGCCATCCAGGACCTCTATACCAGGCGGTGTCAGAGGAAGGCCCTGAAAATTATCAAAGACCCCAGCCACCCCAGTCATAGACTGTTGCCACCTGCCAACCCCTCTTTTTACCCTGCTGCTACTCTCTGTTCATCATATATGCATAGTCACTTTAACCATACCTACATGTACATACTACCTCAATCAGCCTGACTAACCGGTGTCTGTATGGAGCCTCTCTACTGTATAGAGCCTCTCTACTGTATATAGCCTCTCTACTGTATATAACCTCTCTACTGTATATAGCCTCTCTACTGTATATAGCCTCTCTACTGTATAGAGCCTCTCTACTGTATAGAGCCTCTCTACTGTATATAACCTCTCTACTGTATATAACCTCTCTACTGTATAGAGCCTCTCTACTCTATATAGCCTCTCTACTGTATAGAGCCTCTCTACTGTATAGAGCCTCTCTACTGTATATAGCCTCTCTACTGTATAGAGCCTCTCTACTGTATATAGCCTCTCTACTGTATAGAGCCTCTCTACTGTATATAGCCTCTCTACTGTATAGAGCCTCTCTACTGTATATAACCTCTCTACTGTATATAGCCTCTCTACTGTATATAGCCTCTCTACTGTATAGAGCCTCTCTACTGTATATAGCCTCTCTACTCTATATAGCCTCTCTACTGTATAGAGCCTCTCTACTGTATATAACCTCTCTACTGTATATAGCCTCTCTACTGTATATAGCCTCTCTACTGTATAGAGCCTCTCTACTGTATATAGCCTCTCTACTGTATATAGCCTCTCTACTGTATAGAGCCTCTCTACTGTATAGAGCCTCTCTACTGTATATAACCTCTCTACTGTATATAGCCTATCTACTGTATAGAGCCTCTCTACTGTATAGAGCCTCTCTACTGTATATAGCCTATCTACTGTATATAGCCTCTCTACTGTATAGAGCATCTCTACTGTATAGAGCCTCTCTACTGTATAGAGCCTCTCTACTGTATATAACCTCTCTACTGTATATAGCCTCTCTACTGTATAGAGCCTCTCTACTGTATAGAGCCTCTCTACTGTATATAGCCTCTCTACTGTATAGAGCCTCTCTACTGTATAGAGCCTCTCTACTGTATATAGCCTCTCTACTGTATATAGCCTCTCTACTGTATAGAGCCTCTCTACTGTATAAAACCTCTCTACTGTATATAGCCTCTCTACTGTATAGAGCCTCTCTACTGAATATAGCCTCTCTACTGTATAGAGCATCTCTACTGTATAGAGCCTCTCTACTGTATATAGCCTCTCTACTGTATATAGCCTCTCTACTGTATAGAGCCTCTCTACTGTATATAACCTCTCTACTGTATATAGCCTCTCTACTGTATATAACCTCTCTACTTTTATAGCCTCTCTACTGTATATAGCCTCTCTACTGTATAGAGCCTCTCTACTGTATATAACCTCTCTACTGTATAGAGCCTCTCTACTGTATATAGCCTCTCTACTGTATAGAGCCTCTCTATTGTATATAGCCTCTCTACTGTATAGAACTTCTCTACTGTATAGAGCCTCTCTACTGTATATAGCCTCTCTACTGTATAAAGCCTCTCTACTGTATATAGCCTCTCTACTGTATAGAGCCTCTCTACTGTATAGAGCCTCTCTACTGTATATAGCCTCTCTACTGTATAGAGCCTCTCTACTGTATATAACCTCTCTACTGTATATAGCCTCTCTACTGTATGTAACCTCTCTACTTTTATAGCCTCTCTACTGTATATAGCCTCTCTACTGTATAGAGCCTCTCTACTGTATATAACCTCTCTACTGTATATAGCCTCTCTACTGTATATAGCCTCTCTACTGTATAGAGCCTCTCTACTGTATATAACCTCTCTACTGTATATATCCTCTCTACTGTATATAGCCTCTCTACTGTATATAGCCTCTCTACTGTATAGAGCCTCTCTACTGTATAGAGCCTCTCTACTGTATATAGCCTCTCTACTGTATATAGCCTATCTACTGTATATAGCCTCTCTACTGTATAGAGCCTCTCTACTGTATATAGCCTCTCTACTGTAAATAGCCTCTCTACTGTATATAACCTCTCTACTGTATATAGCCTCTCTACTGTATATAGCCTCTCTACTGTATATAGCCTCTCTACTGTATATAGCCTCTCTACTGTATAGAGCCTCTCTACTGTATATAGCCTCTCTACTGTATAGAGCCTCTCTACTGTATATAGCCTCTCTACTGTATATAACCTCTCTACTGTATATATCCTCTCTACTGTATATATCCTCTCTACTGTATATAGCCTCTCTACTGTATATAACCTCTCGACTGTATATATCCTCTCTACTGTATATAACCTCTCTACTGTATATATCCTCTCTACTGTATATATCCTCTCTACTGTATATAACCTCTCTACTGTATATAGCCTCTCTACTGTATATAACCTCTCTACTGTATATAGCCTCTCTACTGTATATAGCCTCTCTACTGTATATAACCTCTCTACTGTATCTAGCCTCTCTACTGTATATAGCCTCTCTACTGTATATAACCTCTCTACTGTATAGAGCCTCTCTACTGTATAGAGCCTCTCTACTGTATATAGCCTCTCTACTGTATATATCCTCTCTACTGTATATAACCTCTCTACTGTATAGAGCCTCACTACTGTATAGAGCCTCTCTACTGTATATAACCTCTCTACTGTATAGAGCCTCTCTACTGTATATAGCCTCTCTACTGTATAGAGCCTCTCTACTGTATAGAGCCTCTCTACTGTATATAGCCTCTCTACTGTATAGAACTTCTCTACTGTATAGAGCCTCTCTACTGTATATAGCCTCTCTACTGTATAAAGCCTCTCTACTGTATATAGCCTCTCTACTGTATAGAGCCTCTCTACTGTATATAGCCTCTCTACTGTATAGAGCCTCTCTACTGTATAGAGCCTCTCTACTGTATATAGCCTCTCTACTGTATATAGCCTCTCTACTGTATATAACCTCTCTACTGTATATATCCTCTCTACTGTATATAACCTCTCTACTGTATATATCCTCTCTACTGTATATAGCCTCTCTACTGTATATAACCTCTCTACTGTATATATCCTCTCTACTGTATATAACCTCTCTACTGTATATATCCTCTCTACTGTATATATCCTCTCTACTGTATATAACCTCTCTACTGTATATAGCCTCTCTACTGTATATAACCTCTCTACTGTATATAACCTCTCTACTGTATATAGCCTCTCTACTGTATATAACATCTCTACTGTATATAGCCTCTCTACTGTATATAGCCTCTCTACTGTATATAACCTCTCTACTGTATAGAGCCTCTCTACTGTATAGAGCCTCTCTACTGTATATAGCCTTTCTACTGTATATAACCTCTCTACTGTATATAGCCTCTCTACTGTATATAGCCTCTCTACTGTATAGAGCCTCTCTACTGTATATAGCCCCTCTACTGTATATAGCCTCTCTACTGTATATAGCCTCTCTACTGTATATAACCTCTCTACTGTATAGAGCCTCTCTACTGTATATAGCATCTCTACTGTATATAACCTCTCTACTGTATAGAGCCTCTCTACTGTATATAGCCTCTCTACTGTATATAGCCTCTCTACTGTATATAACCTCTCTACTGTATAGAGCCTCTCTACTGTATATAGCCTCTCTACTGTATATAGCCTCTCTACTGTATATAACCTCTCTACTGTATAGAGCCCCTCTACTGTATATAGCCTCTCTACTGTATATAGCCTCTCTACTGTATATAGCCTCTCTACTGTATATAGCCTCTCTACTGTATATAACCTCTCTACTGTATAGAGCCCCTCTACTGTATATAGCCTCTCTACTGTATATAGCCTCTCTACTGTATATAGCCTCTCTACTGTATATAGCCTCTCTACTGTATATAACCTCTCTACTGTATATAGCCCCTCTACTGTATATAACCTCTCTACTGTATAGAGCCTCTCTACTGTATATAGCCTCTCTACTGTATATAACCTCTCTACTGTATAGAGCCTCTCTACTGTATAGAGCCTCTCTACTGTATATAACCTCTCTACTGTATATAACCTCTCTACTGTATAGAGCCTCTCTACTGTATATAACCTCTCTACTGTATAGAGCCCCTCTACTGTATATAGCCTCTCTACTGTATATAGCCTCTCTACTGTATATAGCCTCTCTACTGTATATAACCTCTCTACTGTATATAGCCCCTCTACTGTATATAACCTCTCTACTGTATAGAGCCTCTCTACTGTATATGGCCTCTCTACTGTATATAACCTCTCTACTGTATAGAGCCTCTCTACTGTATAGAGCCTCTCTACTGTGTATAAGCTCTCTACTGTATATAACCTCTCTACTGTATAGAGCCTCTCTACTGTATATAACCTCTCTACTGTATATAACCTCTCTACTGTATATAACCTCTCTACTGTATATAACCTCTCTACTGTATATAGCCTCTCTACTGTATAGAGCCTCTCTACTGTATAGAGCCTCTCTACTGTATATAACCTCTCTACTGTATATAGCCTCTCTACTGTATAGAGCCTCTCTACTGTATAGAGCCCCTCTACTGTATATAGCCTCTCTACTGTATATAGCCTCTCTACTGTATATAGCCTCTCTACTGTATATAACCTCTCTACTGTATAGAGCCCCTCTACTGTATATAGCCTCTCTACTGTATATAGCCTCTCTACTGTATATAGCCTCTCTACTGTATATAACCTCTCTACTGTATATAGCCCCTCTACTGTATATAACCTCTCTACTGTATAGAGCCTCTCTACTGTATATAGCCTCTCTACTGTATATAACCTCTCTACTGTATAGAGCCTCTCTACTGTATAGAGCCTCTCTACTGTATATAACCTCTCTACTGTATATAACCTCTCTACTGTATAGAGCCTCTCTACTGTATATAACCTCTCTACTGTATATAACCTCTCTACTGTATATAGCCTCTCTACTGTATAGAGCCTCTCTACTGTATAGAGCCTCTCTACTGTATATAACCTCTCTACTGTATATAGCCTCTCTACTGTATAGAGCCTCTCTACTGTATAGAGCCTCTCTACTGTATATAGCCTCTCTACTGTATAGAGCCCCTCTACTGTATATAGCCTCTCTACTGTATATAGCCTCTCTACTGTATATAGCCTCTCTACTGTATATAGCCTCTCTACTGTATATAACCTCTCTACTGTATAGAGCCTCTCTACTGTATATAGCCTCTCTACTGTATATAACCTCTCTACTGTATAGAGCCTCTCTACTGTATATAGCCTCTCTACTGTATATAGCCTCTCTACTGTATATAACCTCTCTACTGTATCGAGCCTCTCTACTGTATATAGCCTTTCTACTGTATATAGCCTCTCTACTGTATATAACCTCTCTACTGTATAGAGCCCCTCTACTGTATATAGCCTCTCTACTGTACATAGCCTCTCTACTGTATATAGCCTCTCTACTGTATATAGCCTCTCTACTGTATATAACCTCTCTACTGTTTATAGCCCCTCTACTGTATATAACCTCTCTACTGTATAGAGCCTCTCTACTGTATATAGCCTCTCTACTGTATATAACCTCTCTACTGTATAGAGCCTCTCTACTGTATAGAGCCTCTCTACTGTATATAACCTCTCTACTGTATATAACCTCTCTACTGTATAGAGCCTCTCTACTGTATATAACCTCTCTACTGTATATAACCTCTCTACTGTATATAACCTCTCTACTGTATATAACCTCTCTACTGTATATAGCCTCTCTACTGTATAGAGCCTCTCTACTGTATATAACCTCTCTACTGTATATAGCCTCTCTACTGTATAGAGCCTCTCTACTGTATATAACCTCTCTACTGTATAGAGCCTCTCTACTGTATATAACCTCTCTACTGTATATAACCTCTCTACTGTATATAACCTCTCTACTGTATATAACCTCTCTACTGTATATAGCCTCTCTACTGTATAGAGCCTCTCTACTGTATATAACCTCTCTACTGTATATAGCCTCTCTACTGTATATAACCTCTCTACTGTATATAGCCCCTCTACTGTATATAACCTCTCTACTGTATAGAGCCTCTCTACTGTATATAGCCTCTCTACTGTATATAACCTCTCTACTGTATAGAGCCTATCTACTGTATAGAGCCTCTCTACTGTATATAACCTCTCTACTGTATATAACCTCTCTACTGTATAGAGCCTCTCTAATGTATATAACCTCTCTACTGTATATAACATCTCTACTGTATATAACCTCTCTACTGTATATAACCTCTCTACTGTATATAGCCTCTCTACTGTATATAGCCTCTCTACTGTATAGAGCCTCTCTACTGTATATAACCTCTCTACTGTATATAGCCTCTCTACTGTATAGAGCCTCTCTACTGTATATAACCTCTCTACTGTATAGAGCCTCTCTACTGTAAATCAAATCAAATCAAATCAAATTTATTTGTCACATACACATGGTTAGCAGATGTTAATGCGAGTGTAGCGAAATGCTTGTGCTTCTAGTTCCGACAATGCAGTAATAACCAACAAGTAATCTAACTAACAATTCCAAAACTACTGTCTTGTACACAGTGTGAGGGGATAAAGAATATGTACATAAGGATATATGAATGAGTGATGGTACAGAGCAGCATAGGCAGATACAGAAGATTGTATCGAGTACAGTATATACATATGAGATGAGTATGTAAACAAAGTGGCATAGTTAAAGTGGCTAGTGATACATGTATTACATAAGGATACAGTCGATGATATAGAGTACAGTAAATACGTATGCCTATGAGATGAATAATGTAGGGTAAGTAACATTATATAAGGTAGCATTGTTTAAAGTGGCTAGTGATATATTTACATCATTTCCCATCAATTCCCATTATTAAAGTGGCTGGAGTTGAGTCAGTGTCAGTGTGTTGGCAGCAGCCACTCAATGTTAGTGGTGGCTGTTTAACAGTCTGATAGCCTTGAGATAGAAGCTGTTTTTCAGTCTCTCGGTCCCAGCATTGATGCACCTGTACTGACCTCGCCTTCTGGATGATAGCGGGGTGAACAGGCAGTGGCTCGGGTGGTTGATGTCCTTGATGATCTTTATGGCCTTCCTGTGACATCGGGTGGTGTAGGTGTCCTGGAGGGCAGGTAGTTTGCCCCCGGTGATGCGTTGTGCAGACCTCACTACCCTCTGGAGAGCCTTACGGTTGAGGGCGGAGCAGTTGCCGTACCAGGCGGTGATACAGCCCGCCAGGATGCTCTCGATTGTGCATCTGTAGAAGTTTGTGAGTGCTTTTGGTGACAAGCCAAATTTCTTCAGCCTCCTGAGGTTGAAGAGGCGCTGCTGCGCCTTCTTCACAATGCTGTCTGTGTGAGTGGACCAATTCAGTTTGTCTGTGATGTGTATGCCGAGGAACTTAAAACTTGCTACCCTTTCCACTACTGTTCCATCGATGTGGATAGGGGGGTGTTCCCTCTGCTGTTTCCTGAAGTCCACAATCATCTCCTTAGTTTTGTTGACGTTGAGTGTGAGGTTATTTTCCTGACACCACACTCCGAGGGCCCTCACCTCCTCCCTGTAGGCCGTCTCGTCGTTGTTGGTAATCAAGCCTACCACTGTTGTGTCGTCCGCAAACTTGATGATTGAGTTGGAGGCGTGCGTGGCCACGCAGTCGTGGGTGAACAGGGAGTACAGGAGAGGGCTCAGAACGCACCCTTGTGGGGCCCCAGTGTTGAGGATCAGCGGGGAGGAGATGTTGTTGCCTACCCTCACCACCTGGGGGCGGCCCGTCAGGAAGTCCAGTACCCAGTTGCACAGGGCGGGGTCGAGACCCAGGGTCTCGAGCTTGATGACGAGCTTGGAGGGTACTATGGTGTTGAATGCCGAGCTGTAGTCAATGAACAGCATTCTCACATAGGTATTCCTCTTGTCCAGATGGGTTAGGGCAGTGTGCAGTGTGGTTGAGATTGCATCGTCTGTGGACCTATTTGGGCGGTAAGCAAATTGGAGTGGGTCTAGGGTGTCAGGTAGGGTGGAGGTGATATGGTCCTTGACTAGTCTCTCAAAGCACTTCATGATGACGGAAGTGAGTGCTACGGGGCGGTAGTCGTTTAGCTCAGTTACCTTAGCTTTCTTGGGAACAGGAACAATGGTGGCCCTGTATATAACCTCTCTACTGTATATAACCTCTCTACTGTATATAACCTCTCTACTGTATATAACCTCTCTACTGTATATAGCCTCTCTACTGTATACAACCTCTCTACTGTATATAACCTCTCTACTGTATAGAGCCTCTCTACTGTATATAACCTCTCTACTGTATATAACCTCTCTACTGTATATAGCCTCTCTACTGTATATAGCCTCTCTACTGTATAGAGCCTCTCTACTGTATATAGCCTCTCTACTGTATAGAGCCTCTCTACTGTATATAACCTCTCTACTGTATATAGCCTCTCTACTGTATATAGCCTCTCTACTGTATATAACCTCTCTACTGTATATAGCCTCTCTACTGTATATAGCCTCTCTACTGTATATAGCCTCTCTACTGTATATAGCCTCTCTACTGTATAGAGCCTCTCTACTGTATATAACCTCTCTACTGTATATAACCTCTCTACTGTATAGAGCCTCTCTAATGTATATAACCTCTCTACTGTATATAGCCTCTCTACTGTATATAGCCTCTCTACTGTATATAGCCTCTCTACTGTATATAACCTCTCTACTGTATATAACCTCTCTACTGTATATAACCTCTCTACTGTATATAGCCTCTCTACTGTATATAACCTATCTACTGTATATAACCTCTCTACTGTATAGAGCCTCTCTACTGTATAGAGCCTCTCTACTGTATATAACCTCTCTACTGTATAGAGCCTCTCTACTGTATAGAGCCTCTCTACTGTATATAACCTCTCTACTGTATATAGCCTCTCTACTGTATATAGCCTCTCTACTGTATAGAGCCTCTCTACTGTATAGAGCCTCTCTACTGTATATAGCCTCTCTACTGTATATAGCCTCTCTACTGTATATAACCTCTCTACTGTATAGAGCCTCTCTACTGTATATATCCTCTCTACTGTATATAGCCTCTCTACTGTATATAACCTCTCTACTGTATATAACCTCTCTACTGTATAGAGCCTCTCTACTGTATATAGCCTCTCTACTGTATATAGCCTCTCTACTGTATATAGCCTCTCTACTGTATAGAGCCTCTCTACTGTATATAACCTCTCTACTGTATATAACCTCTCTACTGTATATAGCCTCTCTACTGTATAGAGCCCCTCTACTGTATATAACCTCTCTACTGTATAGAGCCTCTCTACTGTATAGAGCCTCTCTACTGTATATAGCCTCTCTACTGTATATAACCTCTCTACTGTATATAGCCTCTCTACTGTATATAGCCTCTCTACTGTATATAACCTCTCTACTGTATATAGCCTCTCTACTGTATAGAGCCTCTCTACTGTATAGAGCCTCTCTACTGTATAGAGCCTCTCTACTGTATATAACCTCTCTACTGTATATAAACTCTCTACTGTATATAACCTCTCTACTGTATATAGCCTCTCTACTGTATATAACCTCTCTACTGTATATAACCTCTCTACTGTATAGAGCCTCTCTACTGTATATAGCCTCTCTACTGTATAGAGCCTCTCTACTGTATATAGCCTCTCTACTGTATATAGCCTCTCTACGGTATATAACCTCTGTACTGTATATAGCCTATCTACTGTATAGAGCTTCTCTACTGTATATAACCTCTCTACTGTATATAACCTCTCTACTGTATATAGCCTCTCTACTGTATATAACCTCTCTACTGTATATAACATCTCTACTGTATATAACCTCTCTACTGTATATAACCTCTCTACTGTATATAGCCTCTCTACTGTATAGAGCCTCTCTACTGTATATAACCTCTCTACTGTATAGAGCCTCTCTACTGTATATAACCTCTCTACTGTATATAACCTCTCTACTGTATATAACCTCTCTACTGTATATAGCCTCTCTACTGTATATAACCTCTCTACTGTATATAACCTCTCTACTGTATAGAGCCTCTCTACTGTATATAACCTCTCTACTGTATATAACCTCTCTACTGTATATAGCCTCTCTACTGTATATAGCCTCTCTACTGTATAGAGCCTCTCTACTGTATATAGCCTCTCTACTGTATATAGCCTCTCTACTGTATATAACCTCTCTACTGTATATAGCCTCTCTACTGTATATAGCCTCTCTACTGTATATAACCTCTCTACTGTATATAGCCTCTCTACTGTATATAGCCTCTCTACTGTATATATCCTCTCTACTGTATATAGCCTCTCTACTGTATATAACCTCTCTACTGTATAGAGCCTCTCTACTGTATATAACCTCTCTACTGTATATAACCTCTCTACTGTATAGAGCCTCTCTAATGTATATAACCTCTCTACTGTATATAACCTCTCTACTGTATATAGCCTCTCTACTGTATATAGCCTCTCTACTGTATATAGCCTCTCTACTGTATATAACCTCTCTACTGTATATAACCTCTCTACTGTATATAACCTCTCTACTGTATATAGCCTCTCTACTGTATATAACCTCTCTACTGTATATAACCTCTCTACTGTATAGAGCCTCGCTACTGTATAGAGCCTCTCTACTGTATATAGCCTCTCTACTGTATATAGCCTCTCTACTGTATATAGCCTCTCTACTGTATATAACCTCTCTACTGTATATAGCCTCTCTACTGTATATAGCCTCTCTACTGTATATAGCCTCTCTACTGTATATAGCCTCTCTACTGTATAGAGCCTCTCTACTGTATATAACCTCTCTACTGTATATAACCTCTCTACTGTATAGAGCCTCTCTAATGTATATAACCTCTCTACTGTATATAGCCTCTCTACTGTATAGAGCCTCTCTACTGTATAGAGCCTCTCTACTGTATATAACCTCTCTACTGTATATAAACTCTCTACTGTATATAACCTCTCTACTGTATATAGCCTCTCTACTGTATATAACCTCTCTACTGTATATAACCTCTCTACTGTATAGAGCCTCTCTACTGTATATAGCCTCTCTACTGTATAGAGCCTCTCTACTGTATATAGCCTCTCTACTGTATATAGCCTCTCTACGGTATATAACCTCTGTACTGTATATAGCCTATCTACTGTATAGAGCTTCTCTACTGTATATAACCTCTCTACTGTATATAACCTCTCTACTGTATATAGCCTCTCTACTGTATATAACCTCTCTACTGTATATAACATCTCTACTGTATATAACCTCTCTACTGTATATAACCTCTCTACTGTATATAGCCTCTCTACTGTATAGAGCCTCTCTACTGTATATAACCTCTCTACTGTATAGAGCCTCTCTACTGTATATAACCTCTCTACTGTATATAACCTCTCTACTGTATATAACCTCTCTACTGTATATAGCCTCTCTACTGTATATAACCTCTCTACTGTATATAACCTCTCTACTGTATAGAGCCTCTCTACTGTATATAACCTC
The DNA here is from genome assembly GCF_045791955.1 of Oncorhynchus clarkii lewisi. NCBI lineage: Eukaryota > Metazoa > Chordata > Actinopteri > Salmoniformes > Salmonidae > Oncorhynchus > Oncorhynchus clarkii. The sequence goes on from NC_092150.1 coordinate 5,010,201, forward strand.
TCTACTGTATATAACCTCTCTACTGTATATAGCCTCTCTACTGTATATAGCCTCTCTACTGTATAGAGCCTCTCTACTGTATATAGCCTCTCTACTGTATATAGCCTCTCTACTGTATATAACCTCTCTACTGTATATAGCCTCTCTACTGTATATAGCCTCTCTACTGTATATAACCTCTCTACTGTATATAGCCTCTCTACTGTATATAGCCTCTCTACTGTATATATCCTCTCTACTGTATATAGCCTCTCTACTGTATATAACCTCTCTACTGTATAGAGCCTCTCTACTGTATATAACCTCTCTACTGTATATAACCTCTCTACTGTATAGAGCCTCTCTAATGTATATAACCTCTCTACTGTATATAACCTCTCTACTGTATATAGCCTCTCTACTGTATATAGCCTCTCTACTGTATATAGCCTCTCTACTGTATATAACCTCTCTACTGTATATAACCTCTCTACTGTATATAACCTCTCTACTGTATATAGCCTCTCTACTGTATATAACCTCTCTACTGTATATAACCTCTCTACTGTATAGAGCCTCTCTACTGTATAGAGCCTCTCTACTGTATATAACCTCTCTACTGTATAGAGCCTCTCTACTGTATATAGCCTCTCTACTGTATATAGCCTCTCTACTGTATATAGCCTCTCTACTGTATATAACCTCTCTACTGTATATAGCCTCTCTACTGTATATAGCCTCTCTACTGTATATAGCCTCTCTACTGTATATAGCCTCTCTACTGTATAGAGCCTCTCTACTGTATATAACCTCTCTACTGTATATAACCTCTCTACTGTATAGAGCCTCTCTAATGTATATAACCTCTCTACTGTATATAGCCTCTCTACTGTATATAGCCTCTCTACTGTATATAGCCTCTCTACTGTATATAACCTCTCTACTGTATATAACCTCTCTACTGTATATAGCCTCTCTACTGTATATAACCTATCTACTGTATATAACCTCTCTACTGTATAGAGCCTCTCTACTGTATAGAGCCTCTCTACTGTATATAACCTCTCTACTGTATAGAGCCTCTCTACTGTATAGAGCCTCTCTACTGTATATAACCTCTCTACTGTATATAGCCTCTCTACTGTATATAGCCTCTCTACTGTATAGAGCCTCTCTACTGTATAGAGCCTCTCTACTGTATATAGCCTCTCTACTGTATATAGCCTCTCTACTGTATATAACCTCTCTACTGTATAGAGCCTCTCTACTGTATATATCCTCTCTACTGTATATAGCCTCTCTACTGTATATAACCTCTCTACTGTATATAACCTCTCTACTGTATAGAGCCTCTCTACCGTATATAGCCTCTCTACTGTATATAGCCTCTCTACTGTATATAGCCTCTCTACTGTATAGAGCCTCTCTACTGTATATAACCTCTCTACTGTATATAACCTCTCTACTGTATATAGCCTCTCTACTGTATAGAGCCCCTCTACTGTATATAACCTCTCTACTGTATAGAGCCTCTCTACTGTATAGAGCCTCTCTACTGTATAGAGCCCCTCTACTGTATATAGCCTCTCTACTGTATATAACCTCTCTACTGTATATAGCCTCTCTACTGTATATAGCCTCTCTACTGTATATAACCTCTCTACTGTATATAGCCTCTCTACTGTATAGAGCCTCTCTACTGTATAGAGCCTCTCTACTGTATAGAGCCTCTCTACTGTATATAACCTCTCTACTGTATATAAACTCTCTACTGTATATAACCTCTCTACTGTATATAGCCTCTCTACTGTATATAACCTCTCTACTGTATATAACCTCTCTACTGTATAGAGCCTCTCTACTGTATATAGCCTCTCTACTGTATAGAGCCTCTCTACTGTATATAGCCTCTCTACTGTATATAGCCTCTCTACGGTATATAACCTCTGTACTGTATAGAGCCTATCTACTGTATAGAGCTTCTCTACTGTATATAACCTCTCTACTGTATATAACCTCTCTACTGTATATAGCCTCTCTACTGTATATAACCTCTCTACTGTATATAACATCTCTACTGTATATAACCTCTCTACTGTATATAACCTCTCTACTGTATATAACCTCTCTACTGTATATAGCCTCTCTACTGTATAGAGCCTCTCTACTGTATATAACCTCTCTACTGTATAGAGCCTCTCTACTGTATATAACCTCTCTACTGTATATAACCTCTCTACTGTATATAACCTCTCTACTGTATATAGCCTCTCTACTGTATATAACCTCTCTACTGTATATAACCTCTCTACTGTATAGAGCCTCTCTACTGTATATAACCTCTCTACTGTATATAATCTCTCTACTGTATATAGCCTCTCTACTGTATATAGCCTCTCTACTGTATAGAGCCTCTCTACTGTATATAGCCTCTCTACTGTATAGAGCCTCTCTACTGTATATAACCTCTCTACTGTATATAGCCTCTCTACTGTATATAGCCTCTCTACTGTATATAACCTCTCTACTGTATATAGCCTCTCTACTGTATATAGCCTCTCTACTGTATATATCCTCTCTACTGTATATAGCCTCTCTACTGTATATAACCTCTCTACTGTATAGAGCCTCTCTACTGTATATAACCTCTCTACTGTATATAACCTCTCTACTGTATAGAGCCTCTCTAATGTATATAACCTCTCTACTGTATATAGCCTCTCTACTGTATATAACCTCTCTACTGTATATAACCTCTCTACTGTATATAACCTCTCTACTGTATATAGCCTCTCTACTGTATATAACCTCTCTACTGTATATAACCTCTCTACTGTATAGAGCCTCTCTACTGTATAGAGCCTCTCTACTGTATATAACCTCTCTACTGTATAGAGCCTCTCTACTGTATATAGCCTCTCTACTGTATATAACCTCTCTACTGTATATATCCTCTCTACTGTATATAGCCTCTCTACTGTATATAGCCTCTCTACTGTATAGAGCCTCTCTACTGTATAGAGCCTCTCTACTGTATATAGCCTCTCTACTGTATATAGCCTCTCTACTGTATATAACCTCGCTACTGTATAGAGCCTCTCTACTGTATATATCCTCTCTACTGTATATAGCCTCTCTACTGTATATAACCTCTCTACTGTATATAACCTCTCTACTGTATAGAGCCTCTCTACTGTATATAGCCTCTCTACTGTATATAGCCTCTCTACTGTATAGAGCCTCTCTACTGTATATAGCCTCTCTACTGTATATAACCTCTCTACTGTATATAACCTCTCTACTGTATATAGCCTCTCTACTGTATAGAGCCCCTCTACTGTATATAACCTCTCTACTGTATAGAGCCTCTCTACTGTATAGAGCCTCTCTACTGTATAGAGCCCCTCTACTGTATATAGCCTCTCTACTGTATATAACCTCTCTACTGTATATAGCCTCTCTACTGTATATAGCCTCTCTACTGTATATAACCTCTCTACTGTATATAGCCTCTCTACTGTATAGAGCCTCTCTACTGTATAGAGCCTCTCTACTGTATATAACCTCTCTACTGTATATAACCTCTCTACTGTATAGAGCCTCTCTACTGTATAGAGCCTCTCTACTGTATATAGCCTCTCTACTGTATAGAGCCTCTCTACTGTATATAGCCTCTCTACTGTATATAGCCTCTCTACTGTATAGAGCCTCTCTACTGTATATAGCCTCTCTACTGTATAGAGCCTCTCTACTGTATATAGCCTCTCTACTGTATATAGCCTCTCTACTGTATATAGCCTCTCTACTGTATATAGCCTCTCTACTGTATATAGCCTCTCTACTGTATAGAGCCTCTCTACTGTATATAGCCTCTCTACTGTATATAGCCTCTCTACTGTATATAGCCTCTCTACTGTATAGAGCCTCTCTACTGTATATAGCCTCTCTACTGTACATAGCCTCTCTACTCTTATTTTCAAATGTCTTTTTACTTTTGTTTTATTTCTTTACTTACACACACACACACACACACACACACACACACACACACACATACACACACACACACACACACACACACACACACACACACATACTCCCCCCCCCCCCCCCCCCCCCCCCCCCCCGCACTATTGGTCAGAGCCTGTAAGTAAGCATTTCACTGTAAGGTGTATTCGGCGCACGTGACAAATTTGATTTGATATCACAAAGTTCTGTACAGAAACCCAGTCTAAAACCCCAAACAGCAAGCAATGCAGGTGTAGAAGCACGGTGGCTAGGAAAAACTCCCTAGAAAGGCCAGAACCTAGGAAGAAACCTAGAGAGGAACCAGGCAATGAGGGGTGGCCAGTCCTCTTCTGGCTGTGCCGGGTGGAGATTATAACAGAACATGTCCAAGATGTTCAAACGTTCATAGATGACCAGCAGGGTCATATAATAATAATCACAGTAGTTGTCGAGGATGCAACAGGTCAACATCTCAGGAGTAAATGTCAGTTGGCTTTTCATAGCCGATCATTAAGAGTATCTCTACCGCTCCTGTTGTCTCTAGAGAGTTGAAAACAGCAGGTCTGGGACAGGTAGCACGTCCGGTGAGCAGGTCAGGGTTCTATAGCCGCAAGCAGAACAGTTGAAACTGGAGCAGCTGCACGGCCAGGTGGACTGGGGACAGCAAGGAGTCATCAGGCCAGGTAGCCCTGAGGCATGGTCCTAGGGCTCAGGTCCTCCGAGAGAGAGTGAGAGAGAAAGAAAGAAAGAAAGAAAGAAAGAAAGAGGGAAAAGAGAGAGAGAACTAGTGATAGCATACTTAAATTCACACAGGACAAGACAGGAGAAATACTCCAAATATAAGAGACTGACCCTAGCCCCTCGACACATAAACTACTGCAGCATAAATACTGGAGGCTGAGACAGGAGGGGTCGGGAGACACTGTGGCCCCATCCCCACCCCCGGACATGACCAACCAGGCAGGGTATAACCCCACCCACTTTCCCAAAGCACAGCCTACACACCACTAGAGGGATATCTTCAACCACCAACTTACCATCCTGAGACAAGGCCGAGTATAGCCCACAAAGATCTTCGCCACGGCACAACCCAGGGGGGGCGCCAACCCGGACAGGAAGACCACGTCAGTGACTCAACCCACTCAAGTTACGCACCCCTCCCAGGGACGGCATGAAAGAGCACCAGTAAGCCAGTGACTCAGCCTCTGTAATAGGGTTAGAGGCAGAGAATCCCAGTGGAGAGAGGGGAACCGGCCAGGCAGAAACAACAAGGGCGGTTCGTTGCTCCAGTGCCTTGCCGTTCATCTTCACTCTCCTGGGCCAGACTACACTCAATCATAGAACCTACTGAAAAGATGTCTTCAATAAAGACTTAAAGGTTGAGACCAAGTCTGCGTCTCTCACATGGGTAGGCAGACCATTCTATAAAAATTGAGATCTATAGGAGAAAGCCCTGCCTCCAGCTGTTTACTTAAACATTCTAGGGACAATTAGGAGGCCTGCGTCTTGTGACCGTAGCGTATGTGTAGGTATGTACGGCAGGACCAAATCAGAGAGATAGGTAGGAGCAAGCCCGTGTAATGCTTTGTAGGTTAGCAGTAAAACCTTGAAATCAGCCCTTGTCTTGACAGGAAGCCAGTGGTGAGAGGCACTGGGGTATTATGGACAAATGTGTTGGTTCTAGTCAAGATTCTAGCAGCCGTGTTTAACACTAACTGAAGTTTATTTAGTGCTTTATCAAACCTAAACCTACTGTCTCTCATTACATCACCTGACAGAGTAGACCTACTGTCGACAGCAGTATTTCCTCCTCCCTGGTTTTCTCTATCTCTTGATCTCCTCTATTCTCCCAACACATTATTAAAGCAGTAGCTTTATACTGACTTCATTTGCATAAACGTGCATAGACATCCTCTCTTTGTTAATTTGTTCCATTGTAGAGTCAAATATATAGTGGAAGCATATAGATATATATTATTATATTATTATTAATAATAATAATAAAAAATATAATATTAATTAATAATATAGTATATTGGTCATGGATAAAAGTTCCCCAGAAACCGTGGATAAAACGCGAAGCAATCTCTGCCAGGGATTTTTGCATTTTATATCAGACCATGCCATAAGTTGAACCATTGACCTGTAAATGGTTTAAAATAAAAATAAACATTTTTATATTTCAATGTGTGTGAAAAGGTTCCAAAATAACAATAAAAGCCAACAGGTGAATCAGTAACATGTACAGGAAGTAGTTAAAATGATAAGTTCATATTGTAAAATCTAAGTAATTGAAAGCTGTCAGCTGTTTAAAGATACCAGTGTTAGCCTGAAGCAGGACACGTGTCTGTCTCATCCAACCAACCAAGCATGTGGGTCCGTGCCAGTTCTCTTTGTGATTCATAGGTTAACTTCATAAAAAAACAAGACATTTTGTTTTCAAGGAGTGTTGCTGTTCATGTTTGTGTTTTGGCAACTGATTCATTTGGATAGTAAAGAGCTTGAAGCTATTTGTGTTTCCATACTTAACATAAAAGCTTCCAGCTCTTTGTGTCCCCATACTTAACATAAAAGCTTCCAGCTCTTTGTGTCCCCATACTTAACATAAAATCTTCCAGCTCTTTGTGTCCCCATACTTAACATAAAAGCTTCCAGCTCTTTGTGTCCCCATACTTAACATAAAATCTTCCAGCTCTTTGTGTCCCCATACTTAACATAAAAGCTTCCAGCTCTTTGTTTCCCCATACTTAACATAAAAGCTTCCAGCTCTTTGTGTCCCCATACTTAACATAAAAGCTTCCAGCTCTTTGTGTCCCCATACTTAACATAAAAGCTTCCAGCTCTTTGTGTCCCCATACTTAACATAAAATCTTCCAGCTCTTTGTGTCCCCATACTTAACACAAAATCTTCCAGCTCTTTGTGTCCCCATACTTAACATAAAAGCTTCCAGCTCTTTGTGCCCCCATACTTAACATAAAAGCTTCCAGCTCTTTGTGTCCCCATACTTAACATAAAAGCTTCCAGCTCTTTGTGTCCCCATACTTAACATAAAAGCTTCCAGCTCTTTGTGTCCCCATACTTAACATAAAATCTTCCAGCTCTTTGTGTCCCCATACTTAACATAAAAGCTTCCAGCTCTTTGTGTCCCCATACTTAACATAAAAGCTTCCAGCTCTTTGTGTCCCCATACTTAACATAAAAGCTTCCAGCTCTTTGTGTCCCCATACTTACATTAAAAGCTTCCAACTCTTTGTGTCCCCATACTTAACATTAAAAGCTTCCAGCTCTTTGTGTCCCCATACTTAACATAAAAGCTTCCAGCTCTTTGTGTCCCCATACTTAACATAAAAGCTTCCAGCTCTTTGTGTCCCCATACTTAACATAAAAGCTTCCAGCTCTTTGTGTGCCCATACTTAACATAAAATCTTCCAGCTCTTTGTGTCCTCATATTTAACATAAAAGCTTCCAGCTCTTTGTGTCCTCATATTTAACATACAATCTTGGACTGAGCAAACAATTGAACCAGGGACCTGTAAATGATAAGTTCATATTGCAAAATCTAAGTAATTGAAAGCTGTCAGCTGTTTAAATATACCAGTGTTAGCCTGAAGCAGGACACGTGTCTGTCTCATCCAACCAACCAAGCATGTGGGTCCGTGCCAGTTCTCTTTGTGATTCATAGGTTAACTTCATAAAAAAGACATTTTCTTTTCAGGAAGTGTTGCTGTTAATTTGGGGGTTTTGGCAACGGGTTCATTTGAATAATTTGGATAGTCATGTGTGCACCCTAAATGGACCCTATTCCCTATGTAGTGCACTTAGTTGACCAGGGCCCATAGCACCCTATTCCCTAATCAGTGAACTACTTTAGACCAGAGGCCATAGAATCCTATTCCCTATATAGGGCACTTAGTTGACCAGGGCCCATAGCACCCTATTCCCTAATCAGTGAACTACTTTAGACCAGAGGCCATAGCATCCTATTCCCTAATCAGTGAATTACTTTAGACCAGAGGCCATAGCATCCTATTCCCTAATCAGTGAATTACTTTAGACCAGAGGCCATAGAATCCTATTCCCTATATAGGGCACTTTATTTTATTGACCAGGACCCATTCATGATTTTCATGTTCCTCGAAGCTCCTTGCTTCCTCTGCTCTCGCTTGGCTCTGTTCCATCTGAGCCCTGGAAGATTTGTGTGGTCCGAAAGTCGTCTGAAGGTGGTCTGAAGGTCTGAAAGTGGTCTGAAAGTCTGAAGGTGGTCTGATGGTGGTCTGAAGGTCTGATGGTGGTCTGAAGGTCTGATGGTGGTCTGATGGTGGTCTGAAGGTCTGATGGTGGTCTGAAGGTCTGATGGTGGTCTGATGGTGGTCTGAAGGGCTGATGGTGGTCTGAATGTCTGAAGGTGGTCTGATGGTGGTCTGAAGGTGGTCTGAAGGTCTGATGGTGGTCTGAAGGTCTGATGGTGGTCTGAATGTCTGAAGGTGGTCTGATGGTGGTCTGAAGGTCTGAAGGTCTGATGGTGGTCTGAAGGTCTGATGGTGGTCTGAATGTCTGAAGGTCTGATGGTGGTCTGAAGGTGGTCTGAAGGTCTGATGGTGGTCTGAAGGTCTGATGGTGGTCTGAAGGTCTGATGGTGGTCTGAAGGTGGTCTGAAGGTCTGATGGTGGTCTGAAGGTGGTCTGAAGGTCTGATGGTGGTCTGAAGGTCTGAAGGTGCTCTGATGGTGGTCTGAAGGTCTGAAGGTGCTCTGAAGGTCTGATGGTGGTCTGAAAGTGGTGTTTTGAGGCCAGTGGAAGTCTGTTGGTGTACCTGGTGTCCTGGGTGTTAACATCTGGCAGAACAGAACAGAACAGGGAGCAGAACAGATCAGATCAGAACAGGCAGCAGATCAGAACAGGCAGCAGATCAGATCAGAACAGAATAGGCAGCAGATCAGATCAGAACAGAATAGGCAGCAGATCAGAACAGGCAGCAGATCAGATCAGAACAGAATAGGCAGCAGATCAGAACAGGCAGCAGATCAGATCAGAACAGAACAGGCAGCAGATCAGATCAGAACAGAACAGGCAGCAGTGGCTCTTTGCCATTCAGGAAGACCTGTCTGGCCTTATCCTGCTCCTGGTTCTACTGGCAATACTAAGCTTGATCAGAGTATGCAATGTCCCTCACTGGAAACACTCTTTGGGCTGAATACTCAAGTATGGATAGACAGCATCAAAAGTTTTGATTGTTGTAACAACAACAAAATCCAATTTTATTGCTGTTAAGATGACGATCACGATTATAATTATGTTTTTACGAGAGGGAACAAAAGATGAGGATGAAGGCAATTATCTCATTTTAAGACCAGCTGTCTATTTGATTTAAATGGGCATTAGTTCCGTCACTGTGTTAGAACAGAAGTGTTGCTACTAAAATGAGTCATTAGGATTTCTATTCCATGTACTTGTGGTCAACGAAGTGGTCCAGTCTGATAGGTGTTGCAACTCATCATTAGGAAGGTGTTCATAATGTTTTGTACACTCAGTGTACATACTGTAGAATTTACTCGAGTATACTGTAGTATTTACTGTAGTATGGACTGTAGTATTCACTGTAGTACACTGTGGTATTTACTGCAGTATTTACTGTAGTATACTGTAGTATTTACTGCAGTATTTACTGTAGTATACTGTAGTATTTACTGTAGTATACTGTAGTATTTACTGTAGTATTTACTGTAGTATCTACTGTAGTATACTGTAGTATCTACTGTAGTATACTGTAGTGTTTACTGTAGTATACTGTGGTATTTACTGTAGTATACTGTAGTATTTACTGTCGTATACTGTAGTATTTACTGTCGTATTTACTGTAGTATACTGTCGTATTTACTGTAGTATACTGTAGAATTTACTCTAGTATACTGTAGTATTTACTGTCGTATACTGTAGTATTTACTGTCGTATTTACTGTAGTATTTACTGTAGTATTTACTGTAGTATACTGTAGTATTTACTGTCATATACTGTGGTATTTACTGTCGTATACTGTGGTATTTACTGTAGTATACTGTGGTATTTACTGTCGTATACTGTGGTATTTACTGTAGTATACTGTGGTATTTACTGTAGTATACTGTAGTATTTACTGTCGTATACTGTAGTATTTACTCTAGTATACTGTAGTATTTACTGTATTATACTGTGGTATTTACTGTAGTATACTGTAGTATTTACTGTGGTATACTGTGGTATTTACTGTCATATACTGTAGTATTTACTGTAGTATACTGTAGTATTTACTGTAGTATACTGTAGTATTTACTGCCGTATACCGTAGTATTTACTGTAGTATACTGTAGTATTTACTGCCGTATACTGTAGTATTTACTGCAGTATACTGTAGTATTTACTGTCGTATACTGTAGTATTTACTGTAGTATTTACTGTCGTATACTGTAGTATTTACTGTCATATACTGTAGTATTTACTGTAGTATACTGTAGTATTTACTGTAGTATACTGTGGTATTTACTGCCGTATACTGTAGTATTTAATGTAGTATGTACTGTAGTATTTACTGTAGTATACTGTGGTATTTACTGTCGTATACTGTAGTATTTACTGTCATATACTGTAGTATGTACTGTAGTATTTACTGTAGTATACTGTAGTATTTACTCTAGTATACTGTAGTATTTACTGTAGTATTTACTGTAGTATACTGTGCTATTTACTGTAGTATACTGTAGTATTTACAGTTAACTATAGTATAAATACTGTAGTATACTGTAGTATTTACAGTTAACTATAGAATAAATACTGTAGTATACTGTAGTATTTACAGTTAACTATAGAATAAATACTGTGGTATACTGTAGTATTTACAGTTAACTATAGAATAAATAATGTAGTATACTGTAGTATTTACAGTTAACTATAGAATAAATACTGTAGTATACTGTAGTATTTACAGTTAACTATAGTATAAATACTGTAGTATACTGTAGTATTTACAGTTACCTATAGTATAAATACTGTAGTATACTGTAGTATTTACAGTTAA
>NC_092150.1:5038738-5076238 GCF_045791955.1 Oncorhynchus clarkii lewisi
TAATCACTTTAGATTGGTGCTTCATTATCTCCCTTGTGATTGGTCCTGCATTATCTGCCTTGTGATTGGTCCTGCATTATCTCCCCTGTGATTGGTACTGCATTATCTCCCTTGTGATTGGGCCTGCATTATCTCCCCTGTGATTGGGCCTGCATTATCTCCCCTGTGATTGGTCCTGCATTATCTGCCTTGTGATTGGTCCTACATTATCTCCCCTGTGATTGGTACTGCATTATCTCCCTTGTGATAGGCCATACATTATCTCCCTTGTGATTGCTCCTGCGTTATCTCCCTTGTGATTGCGCCGCCTCCCGTGAGAGATCCTAGGAGGCATTGTTCTTAAGTACGGCACGTCTACAGCCAAGACTCTGTTATTGTGTTAGTGTTAGTTCTTTAAATAACCTCGTAAGGTGTTTAGAATGGAGCTGGAGTATAGGTCACTTTGACTACAATGACACAGGAATGTTATATGACGTCTAAGAATATTCTGGAAAAGTCCATTGAAGGAGCCTTTTCATTTCTGTTTTTTAAATGTCCAACTTAAATCTCAATATCTCAAAATCTCAATATCAAATCATTTCCGGGTAACAATTACGTAACTTTCTGTGATTTGTTTTCAATTAAATATGGTCAAAAATAAACCAAAAATTGCTTGTTAGCAAAGAGCTATTTCTCAAGAAAGAATGTTTCTAGGGACTGTCTGGGGGTGGTCTGAGTGGAGAGGGGAAAACGGAAAACTAGCTGTTATTGGCAGAGAGGTTTGGAACTCTCTTTCCTATTGGTCTGTTAGCTAATTTACCGACCTGGTGATGTCACAAAGCAGGTCAAAACTCCATCCCTCCAAAAACAGGCTGAAACTTCAGGTGGTCTTTTCAAACAGCTCTTAAACTAAAAGGACATTATCATCATGTTCACAATTTCACAATATTATTCCAACATCATAGAGTGGAAAATATAAAACATGAGAAAATCTGATTTTTGACTGAACTGGGCCTTTAATACTGCTTTCCTGCGTGCAGACAGACTTTATTCATCGTTATCGTTGCTCTCAATTGAACTATAGTATAGAAATAATACCTATGGACATCATTATTATAAGGTTGCGTTTCTCAGCACTGCGTTTTCATGATAATCTCTTCAGGTCGTCTCTTCTATAGCCAGCTCTAATACCCTCATGTTGTGATGGGTTCAGGTCGTCTCTTCTATAGCCAGCTCTAATACCCTCATGTTGTGATGGGTTCAGGTCGTCTCTTCTATAGCCAGCTCTAATACCCTCATGTTGTGATGGGTTCAGGTCGTCTCTTCTATAGCCAGCTCTAATACCCTCATGTTGTGATGGGTTCAGGTCGTCTCTTCTATAGCCAGCTCTAATACCCTCATGTTGTGATGGGTTCAGGTCGTCTCTTCTATAGCCAGCTCTAATACCCTCATGTTGTGATGGGTTCAGGTCGTCTCTTCTATAGCCAGCTCTAATACCCTCATGTTGTGATGGGTTCAGGTCGTCTCTTCTATAGCCAGCTCTAATACCCTCATGTTGTGATGGGTTCAGGTCGTCTCTTCTATAGCCAGCTCTAATACCCTCATGTTGTGATGGGTTCAGGTCGTCTCTTCTATAGCCAGCTCTAATACCCTCACGTTGTGATGGGTTCAGGTCGTCTCTTCTATAGCCAGCTCTAATACCCTCACGTTGTGATGGGTTCAGGTCGTCTCTTCTATAGCCAGCTCTAATACCCTCACGTTGTGATGGGTTCAGGTCGTCTCTTCTATAGCCAGCTCTAATACCCTCACGTTGTGATGTTGTATTTTAAATATCATTGCAAGTCAAGCCTCAAGGATATGTTCCTTCCTTTGAATATGAGTGTTTGTTAACTAGGCTCCTTTTAAAATCTCTCTCTGAAATGGTTTTCTTTCCTCAGGAGCTTGATGTCTTCGTGGATTATATTACACATATCATCTGACCCTCTTCTTCTCCTCTCCTTATTTTATCCCTCTTTCATTCCTTCCTAACTCCCTCTCTCTCCTTTCGCTGTGGAACTGGCTCCTAATGCTGACTACTATCATTGGAGAACTGTCTGTACTGTGTGTGACGTTACTGACTACTATCAGTGGAGAACTGTCTGTACTCTGTGATGTTACTGACTACTATCAGTGGAGAACTGTCTGTGATTCCTGTTTTTTCTATTTTCTGTCTGTCTGTGTTTTTTGTGGCCTGTCTGTACTTCTGTCTGTACTGCTGTCTGTACTGATGCCTGTACTGCTCTCTGTACTGATGCCTGTACTGCTGTCGGTACTGCTGTCTGTACTGCTGTCTGTACTGCTGTCTGTACTGCTGTCTGTACTGCCGTCTGTACTGTCGTCAGTACTGCTGTCTGTACTACTGTCTGTACTGCTGTCTGTACTGCTGTCTGTACTGCTGTCTGTACTGCTGTCTGTACTGTCGTCGGTACTGCTGTCTGTACTGCTGTCTGTACTGCTGTCTGTACTGTCGTCGGTACTGCTGTCTGTACTACTGTCTGTACTGTCGTCTGTACTGCTGTCTGTACTGTCGTCGGTACTGCTGTCTGTACTGCCGTCGGTACTGCTGTCTGGCGTAATTCTCTTATCATGCTTTCTCTCTTTCTTAGTCCTTCAGCTAAAGGATGTGGTGCGCTGGACTTCTTAACTTCATCTTGATTTGTTTGAAATGTTCTTTATCAGTGTGTGCTGCTATATACATGACAATGTGTCCTTTTGTCTCTCTGCTCTCTCTCTCTCTGCTCTCTCTGTCTCTCTATCTCTCTCTGCTCTCTCTGTCTCTCTCTCTCTCTCTGTCTCTCTGTCTCTCTGTCTCACTATCTCTCTCTGCTCTCTCTCTCTCTGTCTCTCTGTCTCACTATCTCTCTCTGCTCTCTCTGTCTCTCTCTCTCTTTGTCTCTCTGTCTCTCTGTCTCACTATCTCTCTCTGCTCTCTCTCTCTCTCTCTCTCTCTCTCTCTGTCTCTCTCTCTTTCTCTATGTCTCTCTCTGCTCTCTCTCACTCTCGCTCTGCTCTCTTTCTCTTTCTTCTCTCTCTCTCTGTCTGTCTCTCTCTCTGTCTCTCTCTCTGTCTCACTGTCTCTCTCTGCTCTCTCTCTCTCTCTCTCTCTCTCTCTCTCTCTCTCTCTCTTCCTCTCTCTCTCTCGCTCTCTCTCTGACTGTCTCTCTCTCTGTCTCTGACACTCTGTCTCTGACACTTTCTGTCTGTCTGTCTGTCTGTCTGTCTGTCTGTCTCTCTCTGTCTCACTCTCTCTCTCTCTCTTTCTGTCTCGTTCTCTCTCTCTCTCTCTCTCTCTCAGCCTCAGCAGCCTTAAAGATGACCATAATGAATGTACTGTGCTGTATGAGCCTTTCCCCCCCAGCCATCCCCTGATACATGTATTTTTAAACTGAAACCTCTGATAATTGGACCAAATCAGACATAAAAAACCCTTCCACCTGCAGCTTCTAGAACCCCCTTAAGAATCCACCTTTAGATCCCCATATTATAACCCCTTCTAGAACCCCCTTAAGAATCCACCTTTAGATCCCCATTCTAGAACCCCCTTAAGAATCCACCTTTAGATCCCCATATTATAACCCCTTCTAGAACCCCCTTAAGAATCCACCTTTAGATCCCCATATTATAACCCCTTCTAGAACCCCCTTAAGAATCCACCTTTAGATCCCCATATTATAACCCCTTCTAGAACCCCCTTAAGAATCCCCCTTTAGATCCCCATATTATAACCCCTTCTAGAACCCCCTTTATAATCCCCCTTTAGATCCCCATATTATAACCCCTTCTAGAACCCCCTTAAGAATCCACCTTTAGATCCCCATATTATAACCCCTTCTAGAACCCCCTTTATAATCCCCCTTTAGATCCCCATTCTAGAACCCCCTTTAGAATCCACCTTTAGATCCCCATTCTATAACCCCTTCTAGAACCCCGTTTAGAATCTACCTTTAGATCCCCCTTCTAGAACCCCTTCTAGAACCCCCTTTTAGAACCAGCTCTAAACCAAACCAAGGTCCTTCATCCTTTCTGAAAGGAGGATCTCTTCTCCTCCTCCTCCAAATGTTTCTTCATCTCAGCTCGTCCCCCTCGTCCCCCTCGTCCCCCCAACACATACACACACACCCGTTCCCCTGTCCATATGCTTGGTGGCCTGGCTGTTTGCCTGGTATATTGTGTTTCTCTGACCTGTCCTGTCTCTCTCTCTGCCTCTCGGCTCTGCCTCACAGCGATCTAGACAGAGACTTTTGGAATAACAATGACAGCAGCAGCTCAGTACAGGGGAGGAGGTGGAGCTCCTATCCATCCAAGGAGTTCCTACTAAACATTTCTCCCAATGCCCCACACGGAGATCAGCGCCTCACACTCAAGTGAGTCTTAGTGAAAGGCTGGTAAGAGAGAGACCCTCCCCCTGAGCAGGGCTGTAGAGAGACAGTGGTGGTACCTTTCCTTTCCTTTCCTTTCCTTTTCCTTTCCTTTCCTTACCTTTCCTTTCTTTTCCCTTTCCTTTCCTTTTCCTTTCCTTTCCTTTCCTTTTCCTTTCCTTTCCTTTCATTTTCCTTTCCTTTTCCTTTCCTTTCCTTTCTATTCCTTTCCTTTCCTTTTCCTTTCCTTTCCTTTCCTTTCCTTTCTATTCCTTTCCTTTCCTTTCCTTTCCTTTCTATTCCTTTCCTTTCCTTTCCTTTTCCTTTTCCTTTCCTTTCCTTTCCTTTCCTTTTCCTTTCCTTTCTATTCCTTTCCTTTTCCTTTCCTTTCCTTTTCCTTTCCTTTCCTTTCCTTTCTATTCCTTTCCTTTCTTTTCCTTTTCCTTTCCTTTCCTTTCCTTTCTATTCCCTTCCTTCCTTTTTCTATTCCTTTCCTTTCCTTCCTTTTCCTTTCCTTTCCTTTCCTTTCCTTTCATTTTCCTTTCCCTTCCTTTCCTTTCCCTTTCCTTTCCTTTCCTTTCCTTTCCTTCCTTTTTCTATTCCTTTCCTTTCCTTTCCTTTCCTTTCCTTTCCTTTCTATTCCTTTCTATTCCTTTCCTTTCCTTTCCTTTCTATTCCTTTCTATTCCTTTCCTTTCCTTCCCTTTCCTTTCTATTCCTTTCTATTCCTTTCCTTTCTATTCCTTTCCTTTCTATTCCTTTCTATTCCTTTCCTTTCTATTCCTTTCTATTCCTTTCTATTCCTTTCCTTTCCTTTCCTTTCTATTCCTTTCCTTTCCTTTCCTTTCTATTCCTTTCCTTTCTATTCCTTTCCTTTCCTTTCTATTAATTTCCTTTCCTTTCCTTTCCTTTCCTTTCTATTCATTTCCTTTCCTTTCCTTTCCTTTCCTTTCTATTCCTTTCCTTTCCTTTCCTTTCCTTTCCTTTCTATTCCTTTCTATTCCTTTCCTTTCCTTTCCTTTCTATTCCTTTCCTTTCCTTTCCTTTCCTTTCCTTTCTATTCCTTTCTATTCCTTTCCTTTCCTTTCTATTCCTTTCTATTCCTTTCCTTTCCTTTCCTTTCTTTTCCTTCTTTTCCTTTCCTTTCCTTTCCTTTCCTTTCCTTTCCTTTCCTTTCCTTTCTATTCATTTCCTTTCCTTCCTTTTCCTTCTTTTCCTTTCCTTTCCTTTCCTTTCCTTTCCTTCCTTTTCCTTTTCCTTTTCTTTCTCTATCACATCTCCATGGAGACGGACAAAACACACTCTCTCTCTCTCTCTCTCTCTCTCTCTCTCTCTCTCTCTCTCTCTCTCTCTCTCTCTCTCTCTCTCTCTCTCTCTCTCTCTCTCTCTCTCTCTCTCTCTCTCTCTCTTCCCCTGTTTCCAAAATAACACCTTTGCTGTACACACCTTAATAACCTCCAACGTCTCTGTTCCTCCCTCACTCTCTCCGTCCTCTCCCAGTGTAATGTGACCAGAGCTGGGTGGGTTCAGATACTATTTGAAATTGTGTGTTAATACTTTAAGCATTTGCCTGGAGTCCTAGAAGTATTTCAAAAATATTTTAAATAGTACTGGAACCCAGGTCTGTGAAGTGATCCTAATCCTCAGTGTTGGAGGTCTGTGAAGTGATCCTAATCCTCAGTGTTGGAGGTCTGTGAAGTGATCCTAATCCTCAGTGTTGGAGGTCTGTGAAGGGATCCTAATCCTCAGTGTTGGAGGTCTGTGAAGGGATCCTAATCCTCAGTGTTGGAGGTCTGTGAAGGGATCCTAATCCTCAGTGTTGGAGGTCTGTGAAGGGATCCTAATCCTCAGTGTTGGAGGTCTGTGAAGTGATCCTAATCCTCAGTGTTGGAGGTCTGTGAAGGGATCCTAATCCTCAGTGTTGGAGGTCTGTGAAGTGATCCTAATCCTCAGTGTTGGAGGTCTGTGAAGGGATCCTAATCCTCAGTGTTGGAGGTCTGTGAAGTGATCCTAATCCTCAGTGTTGGAGGTCTGTGAAGGGATCCTAATTCTCAGTGTTGGAGGACTGTGAAGGGATCCTAATTCTCAGTGTTAGAGGACTGTGAAGGGATCCTAATTCTCAGTGTTGGAGGACTGTGAAGTGATCCTAATCCTCAGTGTTGGAGGTCTGTGAAGTGATCCTAATTCTCAGTGTTGGAGGACTGTGAAGGGATCCTAATCCTCAGTGTTAGAGGACTGTGAAGTGATCCTAATCCTCAGTGTTGGAGGTCTGTGAAGGGATCCTAATCCTCAGTGTTAGAGGACTGTGAAGTGATCCTAATCCTCAGTGTTAGAGGACTGTGAAGTGATCCTAATCCTCAGTGTTAGAGGACTGTGAAGTGATCCTAATCCTCAGTGTTGGAGGTCTGTGAAGGGATCCTAATCCTCAGTGTTAGAGGACTGTGAAGTGATCCTAATCCTCAGTGTTGGAGGTCTGTGAAGGGATCCTAATCCTCAGTGTTAGAGGACTGTGAAGTGATCCTAATCCTCAGTGTTAGAGGACTGTGAAGTGATCCTAATCCTCAGTGTTGGAGGACTGTGAAGTGATCCTAATCCTCAGTGTTGGAGGTCTGTGAAGGGATCCTAATCCTCAGTGTTGGAGGTCTGTGAAGTGATCCTAATCCTCAGTGTTAGAGGACTGTGAAGTGATCCTAATCCTCAGTGTTGGAGGACTGTGAAGTGATCCTAATCCTCAGTGTTGGAGGTCTGTGAAGGGATCCTAATCCTCAGTGTTGGAGGTCTGTGAAGTGATCCTAATCCTCAGTGTTGGAGGACTGTGAAGGGATCCTAATCCTCAGTGTTGGAGGACTGTGAAGGGATCCTAATCCTCAGTGTTGGAGGTCTGTGAAGGGATCCTAATCCTCAGTGTTGGAGGTCTGTGAAGTGATCCTAATCCTCAGTGTTGGAGGACTGTGAAGGGATCCTAATCCTCAGTGTTGGAGGTCTGTGAAGTGATCCTAATCCTCAGTGTTGGAGGACTGTGAAGTGATCCTAATCCTCAGTGTTGGAGGTCTGTGAAGGGATCCTAATCCTCAGTGTTGGAGGTCTGTGAAGTGATCCTAATCCTCAGTGTTGGAGGTCTGTGAAGTGATCCTAATCCTCAGTGTTGGAGGTCTGTGAAGGGATCCTAATCCTCAGTGTTGGAGGTCTGTGAAGGGATCCTAATCCTCAGTGTTGGAGGTCTGTGAAGTGATCCTAATCCTCAGTGTTGGAGGTCTGTGAAGTGATCCTAATCCTCAGTGTTGGAGGTCTGTGAAGTGATCCTAATCCTCAGTGTTGGAGGTCTGTGAAGGGATCCTAATTCTCAGTGTTGGAGGACTGTGAAGTGATCCTAATTCTCAGTGTTGGAGGACTGTGAAGTGATCCTAATCCTCAGTGTTGGAGGTCTGTGAAGGGATCCTAATTCTCAGTGTTGGAGGACTGTGAAGTGATCCTAATCCTCAGTGTTAGAGGACTGTGAAGGGATCCTAATTCTCAGTGTTGGAGGACTGTGAAGTGATCCTAATCCTCAGTGTTAGAGGACTGTGAAGGGATCCTAATTCTCAGTGTTGGAGGACTGTGAAGTGATCCTAATCCTCAGTGTTAGAGGACTGTGAAGTGATCCTAATCCTCAGTGTTGGAGGACTGTGAAGGGATCCTAATCCTCAGTGTTGGAGGACTGTGAAGGGATCCTAATCCTCAGTGTTAGAGGACTGTGAAGGGATCCTAATTCTCAGTGTTGGAGGACTGTGAAGTGATCCTAATCCTCAGTGTTAGAGGACTTAGAAGGGATCCTAATTCTCAGTGTTGGAGGACTGTGAAGTGATCCTAATCCTCAGTGTTAGAGGACTGTGAAGTGATCCTAATCCTCAGTGTTGGAGGACTGTGAAGGGATCCTAATCCTCAGTGTTGGAGGACTGTGAAGGGATCCTAATCCTCAGTGTTGGAGGACTGTGAAGTGATCCTAATCCTCAGTGTTGGAGGACTGTGAAGGGATCCTAATCCTCAGTGTTGGAGGACTGTGAAGTGATCCTAATCCTCAGTGTTGGAGGTCTGTGAAGGGATCCTAATTCTCAGTGTTGGAGGACTGTGAAGGGATCCTAATTCTCAGTGTTGGAGGACTGTGAAGTGATCCTAATCCTCAGTGTTGGAGGACTGTGAAGTGATCCTAATCCTCAGTGTTGGAGGTCTGTGAAGGGATCCTAATCCTCAGTGTTGGAGGTCTGTGAAGGGATCCTAATTCTCAGTGTTGGAGGTCTGTGAAGGGATCCTAATTCTCAGTGTTGGAGGACTGTGAAGTGATCCTAATCCTCAGTGTTGGAGGTCTGTGAAGGGATCCTAATTCTCAGTGTTGGAGGACTGTGAAGTGATCCTAATTCTCAGTGTTAGAGGACTGTGAAGTGATCCTAATTCTCAGTGTTGGAGGACTGTGAAGTGATCCTAATTCTCAGTGTTAGAGGACTGTGAAGTGATCCTAATTCTCAGTGTTAGAGGACTGTGAAGTGATCCTAATTCTCAGTGTTGGAGGACTATGAAGTGATCCTAATTCTCAGTGTTAGAGGACTATGAAGTGATCCTAATTCTCAGTGTTAGAGGACTATGAAGTGATCCTAATTCTCAGTGTTAGAGGACTATGCAGTGATCCTAATTCTCAGTGTTGGAGGACTGTGAAGTGATCCTAATTCTCAGTGTTGGAGGACTGTGAAGTGATCCTAATTCTCAGTGTTAGAGGACTGTGAAGTGATCCTAATTCTCAGTGTTAGAGGACTATGAAGTGATCCTAATTCTCAGTGTTAGAGGACTATGAAGTGATCCTAATCCTCAGTGTTGGAGGTCTGTGAAGGGATCCTAATTCTCAGTGTTGGAGGACTGTGAAGTGATCCTAATCCTCAGTGTTGGAGGTCTGTGAAGGGATCCTAATTCTCAGTGTTGGAGGACTGTGAAGTGATCCTAATCCTCAGTGTTAGAGGACTGTGAAGGGATCCTAATTCTCAGTGTTGGAGGACTGTGAAGTGATCCTAATCCTCAGTGTTAGAGGACTGTGAAGGGATCCTAATTCTCAGTGTTGGAGGACTGTGAAGTGATCCTAATCCTCAGTGTTAGAGGACTGTGAAGTGATCCTAATCCTCAGTGTTGGAGGACTGTGAAGGGATCCTAATCCTCAGTGTTGGAGGACTGTGAAGGGATCCTAATCCTCAGTGTTGGAGGACTGTGAAGTGATCCTAATCCTCAGTGTTGGAGGACTGTGAAGGGATCCTAATCCTCAGTGTTGGAGGACTGTGAAGTGATCCTAATCCTCAGTGTTGGAGGTCTGTGAAGGGATCCTAATTCTCAGTGTTGGAGGACTGTGAAGGGATCCTAATTCTCAGTGTTGGAGGACTGTGAAGTGATCCTAATCCTCAGTGTTGGAGGACTGTGAAGTGATCCTAATCCTCAGTGTTGGAGGTCTGTGAAGGGATCCTAATCCTCAGTGTTGGAGGTCTGTGAAGGGATCCTAATTCTCAGTGTTGGAGGTCTGTGAAGGGATCCTAATTTTCAGTGTTGGAGGACTGTGAAGTGATCCTAATCCTCAGTGTTGGAGGTCTGTGAAGGGATCCTAATTCTCAGTGTTGGAGGACTGTGAAGTGATCCTAATTCTCAGTGTTAGAGGACTGTGAAGTGATCCTAATTCTCAGTGTTGGAGGACTGTGAAGTGATCCTAATTCTCAGTGTTAGAGGACTGTGAAGTGATCCTAATTCTCAGTGTTAGAGGACTGTGAAGTGATCCTAATTCTCAGTGTTGGAGGACTATGAAGTGATCCTAATTCTCAGTGTTAGAGGACTATGAAGTGATCCTAATTCTCAGTGTTAGAGGACTATGAAGTGATCCTAATTCTCAGTGTTAGAGGACTATGCAGTGATCCTAATTCTCAGTGTTGGAGGACTGTGAAGTGATCCTAATTCTCAGTGTTGGAGGACTGTGAAGTGATCCTAATTCTCAGTGTTAGAGGACTGTGAAGTGATCCTAATTCTCAGTGTTAGAGGACTATGAAGTGATCCTAATTCTCAGTGTTAGAGGACTATGAAGTGATCCTAATTCTCAGTGTTAGAGGACTGTGAAGTGATCCTAATCCTCAGTGTTGGAGGACTGTGAAGTGATCCTAATCCTCAGTGTTGGAGGACTGTGAAGTGATCCTAATCCTCAGTGTTGGAGGACTGTGAAGTGATCCTAATTCTCAGTGTTAGAGGACTGTGAAGGGATCCTAATTCTCAGTGTTGGAGGACTGTGAAGTGATCCTAATCCTCAGTGTTGGAGGACTGTGAAGTGGTCCTAATCCTCAGTGTTGGAGGACTGTGAAGGGATCCTAATTCTCAGTGTTAGAGGACTGTGAAGGGATCCTAATTCTCAGTGTTGGGGGACTGTGAAGTGATCCTAATCCTCAGTGTTGGAGGACTGTGAAGGGATCCTAATTCTCAGTGTTAGAGGTCTGTGAAGGGATCCTAATCCTCAGAGTTAGAGGACTGTGAAGGGATCCTAATTCTCAGTGTTAGAGGACTGTGAAGGGATCCTAATCCTCAGTGTTGGAGGTCTGTGAAGGGATCCTAATTCTCAGTGTTAGAGGACTGTGAAGTGATCCTAATTCTCAGTGTTAGAGGACTGTGAAGTGATCCTAATTCTCAGTGTTAGAGGACTGTGAAGGGATCCTAATCCTCAGTGTTGGAGGTCTGTGAAGGGATCCTATACTTCAGTGTTAGAGGACTGTGAAGGGATCCTAATTCTCAGTGTTAGAGGACTGTGAAGGGATCCTATACTTCAGTGTTGGAGGACTGTGAAGGGATCCTATACCTCAGTGTTGGAGGACTGTGAAGTGATCCTAATTCTCAGTGCTAGAGGACTGTGAAGGGATCCTAAACCTCAGTGTCGGAGGACTGTGAAGTGATCCTAATTCTCAGTGTTAGAGGACTGTGAAGGGATCCTACACCTCAGTGTTGGAGGACTGTGAAGGGACTGTAAACCTCAGTGTTGGAGGACTGTGATGGGATCCTAACCCTCAGTGTTGGAGGACTGTGATGGGATCCTAACCCTCAGTGTTGGAGGATTGACTGTTACACATGGTTATCATGTGGTTCTGGTGTTCAGTTGTGACCTGTTGTTTGGCTGACTGTGTTATAGTACAGTACAGTATAGTATGTTATTTATTTTAATGGATCTTCACACAAACCAGGCTAACCACAAACTATATACAGTTGAAATCGAGGTTTACATACACCTCAGCCAAATACATTTAAAATCAGTTTTTCACAATTCCTGACATTTAATCCTAGCAAAATTCCCTGTTTTAGGTCAGTTAGGATCACCACTTTATTTTAAGAATGTGAAATGTCCGAATAATAGTAGAGAGAATGATTTATTTCAGCTTTTATTTCTTTCATCACGTTTCCAGTGAGACCAAAGTTTACATACACTCAATTAGAATTTGGTAGCATTGCCATTAAATTGTTTAACCTGGGTCAAACATTTTGGGTAGTGCTCCATAAGCTTCCCACAATAAGTTGGATTAATTTTGGCCCATTCCTCCTGACAGAGCTGGTGTAACTGAGTCAGGTTTGTAGGCCTCCTTGCTCGCACACACTTTTTCAGTTCTGCCCACAAATTGTCTATGGAATTGAGGTCATGGCTTTGTGATGGCCGCTCCAATACCTTGACATTGTTGTCCTTAAGCCATTTTGCCACAACTTTGGAAGTATACTTGGGGTCAATGTCCATTTGGAAGACCCATTTGCGACCAAGTTCCTGACTGATGTCTTGAGATGTTGCTTCAATATATCCACGTAATTTTCCTTCCTCATGACGCCATACTATTTTGTGAAGTGCACCAGTCCCTCCTGCAGCAAAGCACCCCCACAACATGACGCTGCCACCCCCGTGCTTCACGGTCCAGATGGTGTTCTTCGGCTTGCAACCCTCCCACTTTTTCCTCCAAACATAACAATGGTTATTATGGCTAAACAGTTCTATTTTTGTTTCCTCAGAACAGGAGACATTTCCCAAAGTGCAGTTGCAAACCGTAGTCTGGCTTTTTTATGGATGCTTTGGAGCAGTGTGTCACGAATCTCGCCGAAGATGGTGCCTCTTCCTGTTCGGGCGGCGCTCGGCGGTCGTTGTCGCCGGCCTACTAGCTGCCATCGATTCCCTTTGGAATAAAGATCCACGTTCGGAACTAAACCTGCTCTCTGCGCCTGACTCCTCCACCCACTACTCCTAGAAGCCTTAACACAGTGGCTTCTTCCTTGCTGATCGGCCTTTCAAGTTATGTCGATATAGGACTCGTTTAACTGTGGATATAGATACTTTTGTACCTGTTTCCTCCAGCATCTTCACAAGGTCCTTTGCTGTTGTTCTGGGATTGATTTGCACTTTTCGCACCAAAGTACGTTCATCTCTAGGCGACAGAACGCTTCTCCTTCCTGAGCGGTATGACAGCTGCGTGGTCTCATGGTGTTTATACTTGCGTACTATTGTTTGTACAGATGAACGTGGTACCTTCAGGCATTTGGAAATTGTTCCCAAGGATGAACCAGACTTGCGGAGGTATACCATTTTTTTTCTGAGGTCTTGGCTGATTTCTTTTGATTTTCCCATGATATCAAGCAAAGAGGCACTGAGTTTAAAGGTAGGCCTTGAAATACATCCACAGGTACACCTCCAATTGACTCAAATGATGTCAATTAGCCTAATAGAAACTTCTAAAGCCATGACATCATTTTCTGGAATTGTCCAAGCTGTTTAAAGGCACACACAACTTAGTGTATGTAAACTTCTGACCTACTGGAATTGTGATACAGTGAATTATAAGTGAAATAATCTGTCTGTAAACAATTGTTGGAAAAATGACATGTGTCATGCACAAAGTTGATGTCCTAACCGACTTGCCAAAACTATAGTTTGTAAACAAGAAATTGGCTGAGTGGTTGAAAAACAAGTTTTAATGACTCCAACCTACGTGTATGTAAACTTCTGACTTCAACTGTATCTAGGGAATAGGGATAGACTACTGTAATTGGACCAGCAACATAGATCTACAGCATTTAGTTCCCTAGTGGAAATAATAAAACCTCCTCCTCCTCGTCGTATTTCATTCCAACGATGTCTTTGAGTGCATCCCAAATTGCACACTACTCCCTATATAGTGCACTGCTTTTGACCAGAACTGCACATCTGACTTCAACTGTATTTCTACAGTGCCGTCAAAAAGCATTCATGCCCCTTGACTTTTCCCATGTGTTGTTTTGTCCTCTCCCATCTACACCCAATGCCCCCTAACGACACTCAATGCCCCCTAACGACACCCACTGCCCCCTAACGACACCCACTGCCCCCTAACGACACCCACTGCCCCCTAACGACACCCAATGCCCCCTAACGACGCCCACTGCCCCCTAACGACACCCAATGCCCCCTAAGGACACCCACTGCCCCCTAACGACACCCACTGCCCCCTAACGACACCCACTGCCCCATAACGACACCCAATGCCCCCTAACGACACCCAATGCCCCCTAACGACACCCAATGCCCGCTAACGACACCCACTGCCCCCTAACGACACCCAATGCCCCCTAACGACACCGAATGCCCCCTAACGACACCCAATGCCCCCTAACGACACCCAATGCCCCCTAACGACACCCAATGCCCCCTAACGACACCCAATGCCCCCTAACGACACCCACTGCACCCTAACGACACCCAATGCCCCCTAACGACACCCAATGCCCCCTAACGACACCCAATGCCCCCTAACGACACCCAATGCCCCCTAACGACACCCACTGCCCCCTAACGACACCCAATGCCCCCTAATGACACCCAATGCCCCCTAACGACACCCACTGCCCCCTAACGACACCCACTGCCCCCTAATGACACCCACTGCCCCCTAACGACACCCAATGCCCCCTAACGACACCCAATGCCCCCTAACGACACCCACTGCCCCCTAATGACACCCAATGCCCCCTAACGACACCCAATGCCCCCTAACAACACCCAATGCCCCCTAACGACACCCAATGCCCCCTAACGACACCCACTGCCCCCTAACGACACCCAATGCCCCCTAACGACACCCAATGCCCCCTAACGACACCCAATGCCCCCTAACGACACCCAATGCCCCCTAACGACACCCAATGCCCCCTAATGACACCCAATGCCCCCTAATGTGTTTATATAGTGTTTATATAGTGTTTATATAGTGTTTATATAGTGTTTATATAGTGTTTATATAGTGTTTATATGGTGTTTATATAGTGTTTATATAGTGTTTATATAGTGTTTATATGGTGTTTATATAGTGTTTATATAGTGTTTATATGGTGTTTATATAGTGTTTAAATGGTGTTTATATAGTGTTTATATAGTGTTTATATAGTGTTTAAATGGTGTTTATATAGTGTTTATATGGTGTTTATATAATAGTGTTTATATAGTGTTTAAATGGTGTTTATATAGTGTTTATATGGTGTTTATATAGTGTTTATATAGTGTTTATATAGTGTTTATATGGTGTTTATATAGTGTTTATATAGTGTTTATATAGTGTTTATATAGTGTTTATATAGTGTTTATATAGTGTTTATATAGTGTTTATATGGTGTTTATATGGTGTTTATATAGTGTTTATATAGTGTTTATATAGTGTTTATATGGTGTTTATATAGTGTTTATATAGTGTTTATATAGTGTTTATATGGTGTTTATATAGTGTTTATATAGTGTTTATATGGTGTTTATATAGTGTTTAAATGGTGTTTATATAGTGTTTATATAGTGTTTATATAGTGTTTAAATGGTGTTTATATAGTGTTTATATGGTGTTTATATAATAGTGTTTATATAGTGTTTAAATGGTGTTTATATAGTGTTTATATGGTGTTTATATAGTGTTTATATAGTGTTTATATAGTGTTTATATAGTGTTTATATGGTGTTTATATAGTGTTTATATAGTGTTTATATAGTGTTTATATAGTGTTTATATAGTGTTTATATAGTGTTTATATAGTGTTTATATGGTGTTTATATGGTGTTTATATAGTGTTTATATAGTGTTTATATAGTGTTTATATGGTGTTTATATAGTGTTTATATAGTGTTTATATGGTGTTTATATAGTGTTTATATAGTGTTTATATAGTGTTTATATAGTGGTGCTGTGGTGCTGTGTGTGTTAACTCATTCACCAAAGCGTTCTTATAGCTACAGTAAATATGAATAATTGATGTGACCAATTGAACAGCTTCCTATATTCCAGCCTGTAGCTTTAAGACAAGTAAGTAATTATTTTCGAAAAGGTTATGTTGAGTAGTGGCGTACCACCAACAACTAGAGCCCAAGCCAGGACATTCACAGCTTGAGCCTCCTTTGGGCACTGAGACATGGCTGTCTTACAAATGAGTTTCTGTCTGGATTTGTTATGTAACAAACTGGCTGGCTGGCTGACTGACTGACTGGCTGGCTGACTGGCTGGCTGACTGGCTGGCTGGCAGGCTGACTGGCAGGCTGACTGGCTGACTGGCATACTGACTGGCAGGCTGACTGGCTGGCTGGCTGACTGACTGGCAGGCTGACTGGCTGACTGGCATACTGACTGGCAGGCTGGCTGGCTGGCTGACTGACTGGCATACTGACTGGCAGGCTGACTGGCTGGCTGGCTGGCTGGCTGGCTGGCTGACTGACTGGCATACTGACTGGCAGGCTGACTGGCTGGCTGACTGGCTGACTGGCATACTGACTGACTGGCATACTGACTGGCAGGCTGACTGGCTGGCTGACTGGCTGACTGGCATACTGACTGACTGGCATACTGACTTACTGACTGGCAGGCTGACTGACTGACTGGCTGGCTGGCTGGCATACTGACTTACTGACTGGCAGGCTGACTGACTGACTGGCAGGCTGGCTGACTGACTGACTGACTGACTGGCTGGCTGACTGACTGGCATACTGACTTACTGACTGGCAGGCTGACTGGCTGGCTGGCTGACTGACTGGCATACTGACTCACTGGCTGGCTGGCTAACTGGCTGGCTGGCTGGCTGGCTGGCTGGCTGACTGGCCATCTCCAAGAGACTGGACTGTCCCTGTACTCCATCCTATCTGTTAAGTAGACCTGAACATCAAAGGGCCCAGTAGCAGTACTGTATTTTGTATCTGTTAATAACCTGGGGACATGAGGGACCAGTTGGATTAAGGAGGTTTAGGTTTAAAAAGCTGGACTATAGAAGGTGATAGTGTATATTACTATAGAAGGTGATAGTGTATATTACTATAGAAGGTGATAGTGTATATTACTATAGAAGGTGATAGTGTATATTACTATAGAAGGTGATAGTGTATATTACTATAGAAGGTGGTAGTGTATATTACTATAGAAGGTGGTAGTGTATATTACTATAGAAGGTGGTAGTGTATATTACTGTTTTAAAGGCTGTACTATAGAAGGTGATAGTGTATATTACTGTAGAAGGTGGTAGTGTATATTACTGTAGAAGGTGGTAGTGTATATTACTGTAAAAAAGGCTGTACTATAGAAGGTGGTAGTGTATATTACTGTAAAAAAGGCTGTACTATAGAAGGTGGTAGTGTATATTACTGTATAAAAGGTTGTACTATAGAAGGTGATAGTGTATATTACTGTAGAAGGTGGTAGTGTATATTACTGTATAAAAGGTTGTACTATAGAAGGTGATAGTGTATATTACTATAGAAGGTGATAGTGTATATTACTGTAGAAGGTGGTAGTGTATATTACTGTATAAAAGGTTGTACTATAGAAGGTGATAGTGTATATTACTGTAGAAGGTGGTAGTGTATATTACTGTATAAAAGGTTGTACTATAGAAGGTGATAGTGTATATTACTATAGAAGGTGGTAGTGTATATTACTGTAGAAGGTGGTAGTGTATATTACTGTATAAAAGGCTGTACTATAGAAGGTGGTAGTGTATATTACAGTATAAAAGGTTGTACTATAGAAGGTGATAGTGTATATTACTGTAGAAGGTGGTAGTGTATATTACTGTATAAAAGGCTGTACTATAGAAGGTGATAGTGTATATTACTGTAGAAGGTGGTAGTGTATATTACTGTATAAAAGGTTGTACTATAGAAGGTGATAGTGTATATTACTGTAGAAGGTGGTAGTGTATATTACTGTATAAAAGGTTATACTATAGAAGGTGATAGTGTATATATCTGTAGAAGGTGGTAGTGTATATTACTATAGAAGGTGGTAGTGTATATTACTGTATAAAAAGCTGTACTATAGAAGGTGGTAGTGTATATTACTGTAGAAGGTGGTAGTGTATATTACTATAGAAGGTGATAGTGTATATTACTATAGAAGGTGATAGTGTATATTACTGTAGAAGGTGGTAGTGTATCTTACTGTATAAAAGGCTGTACTATAGAAGGTGATAGTGTATATTACTGTAGAAGGTGGTAGTGTATATTACTGTATAAAAGGCTGTACTATAGAAGGTGATAGTGTATATTACTGTAGAAGGTGGTAGTGTATATTACTATAGAAGGTGGTAGTGTATATTACTGTATAAAAGGCTGTACTGTAGAAGGTGGTAGTGTATATTACTGTAGAAGGTGATAGTGTATATTACTGTATAAAAGGGTGTACTATAGAAGGTGATAGTGTATATTACTGTAGAAGGTGGTAGTGTATATTACTGTATAAAAGGTTGTACTATAGAAGTGCTATATATCTTAGCACCATCACAGTTTGAGATTAGAAGTTAGAAACCCTCTGTATCGTAGGAAAGACACGAGGGAGCCAATTCAATTCAATAGCCCACAAACATAGTTGAGAATAACTCCGTAGAGCTCTGGTCAAAAGTAGTGCACTATGTAGGGAATAGGGTGACAGCTCTGGTCTAAAGTAGTGCACTATATAGGGAATAGGGTGCCAGCTCTGGTCAAAAGTAGTGCACTATATAGGGAATAGGGTTCCAACTCTGGTCAAAAGTAGTGCCCTATATAGGGAATAGGGTGCCACCTCTGGTCAAAAGTAGTGCCCTATATAGGGAATAGGGTGCCATAGCGCTCTGGTCTAAAGTAGTGCCCTATGTAGGGAATAGGGGGGTGTTTTTGACTCAGACAGCGTGATGTGACTTGAGGAGATAGACATGAGAGATGTGATATAAAATGATTTCCCTCTGGGTTCCACTGAAATCTGCAGCTTCCTGTCTTATAGTGACAGTGGGTCTAGTGTATCACACACACACACACACACACACACACACACACACACACACACACACACACACACACACACACACACACACACACACAGGTATCACACACACACACACATACACATACACACACACACAGCGTAGTCAGTCAGTGTAGTCAGTCAGCGTAGTCAGTCAGCGTAGTCAGTCAGTATAGTCAGTCACTGTAGTCAGTCACCGTAGTCAGTCAGCGTAGCCAGTCAGCGTAGTCAGTCAGCGTAGTCAGTCATCAGTAACTGGATCAGTATAGGGCGTGTGTTCCCGATGTGGCGCAGCGGTCTAACGGCTCTGCATCTCAGTGCAAGAGGTGTCACTACAGTCCCTGGTTCAAATCCAGGCTGTATCACATCCGGCCTGTGATTGGGAGTCCCTTAGGGCAGTTGGTCCGGTGTTGTAAATAAAGGGTTTGTTCTTAACTGACTTGCCTAGTTAAATTAATACATTATGATTATATTTGTATTAAATAAGGGAGTTTCATATGCCAGTCATGTTAGATCCATGAAGGGAAGTGGACAGACTTCAGGACAAAGGAAAGGTGATTGTTACTCTATAAGAATCAAGACTCAGCATAGTCAGTCATCAGTAACGTGGAAATGAGCGGCGAAACACACTTAATAAGAGCTATAGACGTTGGTAACCCGTGGACTAACGTGTTACATGTACCGTTGTTTTGAGATGCATGTCTTTGCTGGAACACAGTTCATATGTGAATCAGCCGGTTCATTATTGCCTGCCGACCTTCAAATCAATGTTCTTTCGATTACCGCAAAACTTTAAAACGCTGAGTCTCAAAAAACGGCTGTTTCAATCAAATGCCTGTTTCAAACAAAGTATCACTGCTCTTGTTAGCCTCACTGCACTGGATAGTACCACTGCTCTGGCAGGTATCACTGCACTAGACAGAGCAGTGATACTAGACAGAGCAGTGATACTAGACAGAGCAGTGATACCTGCCAGAGCAGTGATACTGACAAGAGCAGTGGTACTAGTCAGAGCAGTGGTACTAGTCAGAGCAGTGGTACTATCCAGTGCAGTGATACTAGCCAGTGCAGTGATACTATCCAGAGCAGTGATACTATCCAGAGCAGTGATACTATCCAGTGCAGTGGTACTAGTCAGAGCAGTGATACTAGCCAGTGCAGTGATACTATCCAGAGCAGTGATACTAGCCAGAGCTGTGATACTAGACAGAGCAGTGATACTAGCCAGAGCAGTGATACTATCCAGAGCAGCGATACTTGCCAGAGCAGTGATACTATCCGGTGCAGTGATACTCTCCAGTGCAGTGATACTATCTAGTGCAGTGATACTATCCAGTGCAGTGATACTAGCCAGTGCAGTGATACTAGCCAGAGCAGTGATACTATCCAGTG
The DNA here is from genome assembly GCF_045791955.1 of Oncorhynchus clarkii lewisi. Taxonomy (NCBI): domain Eukaryota; kingdom Metazoa; phylum Chordata; class Actinopteri; order Salmoniformes; family Salmonidae; genus Oncorhynchus; species Oncorhynchus clarkii. The sequence continues at coordinate 5,058,794 of NC_092150.1, forward strand.
CAGTGATACTCTCCAGTGCAGTGATACTATCTAGTGCAGTGATACTATCCAGTGCAGTGATACTAGCCAGTGCAGTGATACTATCCAGGGCAGTGATACTATCCAGAGCAGTGATACTATCCAGTGCAGTGATACTATCCAGAGCAGTGATACTATCTAGTGCAGTGATACTATCCAGTGCAGTGATACTAGCCAGTGCAGTGATACTAGCCAGAGCAGTGATACTATCCAGTGCAGTGATACTATCCAGAGCAGTGATACTATCCAGAGCAGTGATACTAGCCAGTGCAGTGATACTAGCCAGTGCAGTGATACTATCCAGTGCAGTGATACTAGCCAGTGCAGTGATACTATCCAGTGCAGTGATACTAGTCAGTGCAGTGTGCAGGTTTCCTATTTTTTCTCATCTTATTCAGCTGTTAGCACCTGCAACAAAGATAGCTTAGATGTGCGAATGCCTTTTACCATTTTTCAAGCTAGCAGTGATACAAATTTGACACCTGTAGTCCCACAAGATGATCAGGGTGAAAGCAAAGGAGTATACGTCACAGGGAGTGACAGTCGGGCCTCTGAATTGGATGCTTGTGCAGGCTGGCGTGACAAATGACCTGGAGCACAATGGGTTTTTTAGTCAGGCTATGCACTACTGTTGGTAGTAGCCCCCTGGCTCAAATAGAAGCCTGTCTTTAAACAAGCACCAGTTGGGGTTCAGTGATTGAAGCACATAAACCCCCAGGCTATCAATTAAAGTTTTTCAGTATTTCTTACTTTGCTGTGTAGCACACTTGGGTATTACTGGAATCTAACATAGTGTGTCTGAAAACACCCTATTCCCTATTATGAGATGTGCACTTTAGGTGAATAGAATGCACAACCAATTCACCTCAATGATACAAACTACCACATCTATTTATTTTACCTTTATTTAACTAGGCAAGTCAGTTAATTAAGAACAAATTATTATTTACAATGACGGCCTGGGAAAAGTGGGTTAACTTGCCTTGTTCAGGGGCAGAACAACAGATTTTTACCTTGTCAGCTCAGGGGATTTGATCTTGCAACCTTTCGGTTACTAGTCCACCGTTCTAATCACTAGGCTACCTGCCGGCTTTGAGGTGTAACCTCTAATCTATAACCTCTAATTCACCTCAATGCTACAAACGACCACATCTATAAGCCCTTGTGCGTTGCCTTGTTGGTCATCTAGTCATTATTATATTAGCCGACACTCTAATCCAGAGTGACTCACAGTACAGGGATTTACAGTGCAGGGATTTACAGTAGAGTGATTTACAGTGCAGGGATTTACAGTAGAGTGATTTACAGTGCAGGGATTTACAGTAGAGTGATTTACAGTGCAGGGATTTACAGTAGAGTGATTTACAGTGCAGGGATTTACAGTACAGGGATTTACAGTAGAGTGATTTACAGTAGAGTGATTTACAGTACAGGGATTTACAGTACAGGGATTTACAGTAGAGTGATTTACAGTAGAGTGATTTACAGTACAGGGGTTTACAGTAGAGTGATTTACAGTAGAGTGAGTGCATAGAGTACCAGTCAAAAGTTTAGACCAAAGTTTTTCTTTATTTTTATGATTTTCTACATTTTAGAATAATAGTGAAGACATCAAACTATGAAATAACACTTATCATATCATGTAGCATCCAAAAAAGTGTTATTTTATATTTGAGATTCTTCAAAGTAGCCACCCTTTGCCTTGATGACGGCTTTCCAAACTCTTGGTATTCTCTCAACCAGCTTCATGAGGTAGTCACATGGAATGCATTTCAATTAACAGGTGTGCTTTGCTTAAAGTTCATTTGTGCAATTTTTTTCATTCTTAATGCATTTTTAGCCAATCAATTGTGCTGTGACAAGGTAGGGGCGGTTTCCAGAAGATAGCCCTATTTAGTAAAAGATCAAGTCCATATTATGGCAAGAACAGCTCAAATAAGCAAAGAGAAATGACAGCCCGGAAAATGTCGAGGACTTTGAAAGGTTCTTCAAGTGCAGTTGCAAAAACCATCAAGCTCTATGATGCAACTGTCTCTCATGAGGACCACCACAGGAAAGGAAGACCCAGAGTTACCTCTGCTGCAGAGGATAAATTCATTAGAGTTAACTGTCTCTCATGAGGACCGCCACAGGAAAGGAGACCCAGAGTTACCTCTGCTGCAGAGGATAAGTTCATTAGAGTTAACTGGCTCTCACGAGGATTGCCACAGGAAAGGAAGACCCAGAGTTACCTCTGCTGCAGAGGATAAGTTCATTAGAGTTAACTGGCTCTCATGAGGATCGCCACAGGAAAGGAAGACCCAGAGTTACCTCTGCTGCAGAGGATAAGTTCATTAGATTTAACTGGCTCTCATGAGGACCGCCACAGGAAAGGAAGACCCAGAGTTACCTCTGCTGCAGAGGATAAGTTCATTAGAGTTAACTGGCTCTCATGAGGATCGCCACAGGAAAGGAAGACCCAGAGTTACCTCTGCTGCAGAGGATAAGTTCATTAGAGTTAACTGGCTCTCATGAGGACTGCCACAGGAAAGGAAGACCCAGAGTTACCTCTGCTGCAGAGGATACGTTCATTAGAGTTACCAGCCTCAGAAATTGCAACCCAAATAAATGCTTCACAGAGTTCAAGTAACAGACAGATTTCAACATCCACTGTTCAGAGGCGACTGGGTGAATCAGACATTCATGGTCGAAGTGCTGCAAAGAAACACCAATAAGAAGAAGAGACTTGCTTGGGGCAAGAAACACGAGCAATGGACATTAAACTGGTGAAAATCTGTCCTTTGTTCTGATGAGTAGGTGAAGAGTAGGTGAACGGATGATCTCCGCATGTGTCGTTCCCACCGTGAAGCATGGAGGAGGAGGTGTGATTGTGTGGGGGTGCTTTGCTGGTGACACAATCTGTGATTTATTTAGAATTCAATGTACACTTAACCAGCATGGATACCACAGCATTCTGCAGCAATACACCATCCCATCTGGTTTGCGCTTAGTGGGACTATCATGTGTTTTTCAACAGGACAATGACCTAACACACCTCCAGGCTGTGTAAGAGCTACTTGACCAATAATGAGTGTGATGGAGGGCTGCATCAGATGACCTGGCCTCCACAATCGCCCAACCTCAACACATTTGAGATAGTTTGGGATGAGTTGAACCGCAGAGTGAAGGAAAAGCATCCAACAAGTGTTCAGCATATGTGGGAACTCCTTCAAGACTGTTGGAAAAACATTCCAGGTGCTGTCATCAAGGCAAAGGTTGGCTACTTTGAAGAATCTAAAATATGAAATATATTTTGATTTGTTTATCATTTTTACGGTTACTACATGATTCCATATGTGTCAATCCACAGTTTTGATGTCTTTACTATTATTCTACAACATAGAAAATAGCAAAAACAAAGAGTCACCCTTGAATGAGTAGGTGTGTCCAAACTCTTGACTGGTACTGAACATATTTGGTCATGTGTTCGGGATCGCTTTGGGAATTGAACCCACAACCTTGGGTTCTTACTCAACTCAGCCACGTGGACTCTTCAAGGCAACACAAAATGCTGTAGGCAGTTCATGTATTAGCTGTGTTCCCTGTCTGAATAGTGATCCCAGTCCCTACTGGTGACACAACACCTACAACACAGTGACTGCATTTTGTAATACGTGTGTATGTACTGTACGTGGGATCGCAAGTGGACTTGAACCCAACAACCTCACTGCATTGCCTACGGCGCCAGCACATGGGTGTGCTTCACATGTATTATCCGTGTGCACTGTCAGTGCACAATAAGGAAACATACAGCATACATATTTAGTATGTGTGTGGTCCTGACTGGACTTGAACCTACCACCTCACTGAGCCACAGGACACATCGGTGCGTACCATACTCTAGCTACTTGTGTTATATGTGTTCCTGCTCTGTATAATAATGAGTCAGTATAATGATGATTCTTACTCTCCGTGTAATAATGAATCAGTATAATAATGAATCAGTATAAAAATGAATCAGTATAATAATGAATCAGTATAATAATGAATCATACTCTCTGTGTAATAATGAATCAGTATAATGATGATTCATACTCTCTGTGTAATAATGAATCAGTATAATAATGAATCAGTATAACAATGAATCAGTATAATAATGAATCAGGATAACAATAAATCAGTATAATAATGAATCAGTATAACAATGAATCAGTTTAATAATGAATCATACTCTCTGTGTAATAATGAATCAGTATAATGATGATTCATACTCTCTGTGTACTAATGAATCAGTATAATAATGAATCAGTATAACAATGAATCAGTATAATAATGAATCAGTATAATAATGAATCAGTATAATAATGAATCAGTTTAATAATGAATCAGTATAATAATGAATCAGTTTAATAATGAATCAGTATAATAATGAATCAGTTTAATAATGAATCATACTCTCTGTGTAATAATGAATCAGTATAATAATGAATCAGTATAATAATGAATCATACTCTCTGTGTAATAATGAATCAGTTTAATAATGAATCAGTATAATAATGAATCAGTATAATAATGAATCAGTATAATAATGAATCATACTCTCTGTGTAATAATGAATCAGTTTAATAATGAATCAGTATAATAATGAATCAGTATAATAATGAATCAGTATAATAATGAATCAGTATAATAATTAATCATACTCTCTGTATAACAATGAATCATACTCTCTGTATACTTATGAATCATACACTCTGTATAGTAATGAATCATTGTAATAATGAATCAGTATTATAATGAATCAGTATAGTAATGAATCATATTCTCTGTATAATAATGAATCATACTCTCTGTATAATAATGAATCATACTCTCTGTATAATACTGAATCATATTCTCTGTATACTAATGAATCATACTCTCTGTATAGTAATGGATCAGTATAATAATGAGTCAGTATAGTAATGGATCAGTATAATAATGAATCAGTATAGTAATGAATCATTATCTCTGTATAGTAATGAATCAGTATAGTAATGAATCAGTATAGTAATGAATCATTCTTTCTGCATAATAATGAATCAGTATACTAATGAATCGGTATAGTAATGAATCATTCTCTCTGTATAATAATGAATCAGCATAATAATGAATCAGTATAGTAATGAATCAGTATAATTACGAATCAGTATAATAATGAATAAGTGTAGTAATGAATCATTCTCTCTGTATAACAATGAATCATACTAGTGTCACAAGAGGGCAGTACTATCCTTCATTCCCCCATCAGCCCTGTTGGCATCCGAGACACACTAGGGCTCCCTATTTTCTATCAAGTGCACTACGTTTGACCAGGGCTACTGGGAGCTATCCCTTTGATCCCCTAAAAGCAGATGTGTTTTAGAATTGGGCAGATACAGGCGTGACAGCTTGACTCGCGTGCTCTGTTTTTGTTCCGGCAGCAATAGTGTCATGCTCTGTGGGAACCTTCATTTGCATAGCCTACTCTCCCCCCCCCCCCCCCCCCCGAAAAAAAATCTTAATGTCATCTTTCAAACACTTCAAACTAGTATAAGACTGGCGCATGCTAACAAGGTCCATTGTGGATACCCATGGTGATGAAAATGTCCGTAAAGCGTCATCTATGTGCAGTTAAACACTCTATAGAATTTTGATTGATGCGTCAGTGGCTTTTAGACACCTCTCGAACTTAGGAGGAAAGTAGATTTCTTACTCACTATTGTGTTTCCCCCGCTGAACAGTTCAAATACCGCCGCCGTTCTGTAACCTTAGCGATACTGCCGAATGCTTTACGCGTTTGTCCACAGGCGCATACAATAGCGTGGAAATCGACCCCTGGCGAGAGACGGTGGGCTACCACTGAATTGTGCTGTTGTGTGCAATAGCACATCTCAAGGCCGAAGTGGCCATAGAATGAGAGTTAGCCAAACAACCTCTACACAATAACACAGATATAGGAGTCGTAGAAGCTGAGCTGCGGACACTGAGGTTAGAAGCAGTATTCCTTTACCCCTGGTCCATACTACATTGCAGGCTCCCACCGTGAATCCCCCTCCTCCCCCCCCCCCCCCCCCCCCCGCTAGTGACAGGACTACAGAGCTCCATCTACCTGATCTACCTGCCTCTGTCTCTACCTGATTTACCTGTCTCTGTCTCTTCTGTCTCTACCTGATCTAACTGCCTCTGTCTCTTCTGTCTCTACCTGATCTACCTGTCTCTGTCCCTTCTGTCTCTACCTGATCTACCTGTCTCTGTCTCTTCTGTCTCTACCTGATCTATCTGTCTCTGTCTCTTCTGTCTCTACCTGATCTACCTGTCTCTGTCTCTACCTGATCTACCTGCCTCTGTCTCTTCTGTCTCTACCTGATCTACCTGCCTCTGTCCCTTCTGTCTCTACCTGATCTACCTGATCTACCTGTCTCTGTCTCTACCTGATCTACCTGCCTCTGTCTCTTCTGTCTCTACCTGATCTACCTGTCTCTGTCTCTACCTGATCTACCTGCCTCTGTCTCTTCTGTCTCTACCTGATCTACCTGCCTCTGTCCCTTCTGTCTCTACCTGATCTACCTGTCTCTGTCTCTACCTGATCTACCTGTCTCTGTCTCTACCTGATCTACCTGCCTCTGTCTCTACCTGATCTACCTGCCTCTGTCTCTACCTGATCTACCTGCCTCTGTCCCTTCTGTCTCTACCTGATCTACCTGATCTACCTACCTCTGTCTCTTCTGTCTCTACCTGATCTACCTGATCTACCTACCTCTGTCTCTTGTCTCTGCTCTCCTGTGACCTGGATAACTTATGCCTTCCCATTTAACACACCTCGCACAACTAATCAACTTTGCTTCCTTTACAATGTTGTTGCTTGATCTCTCTACCTCTCCTTGTCCTCTTCCTCTTCTCTTCTTCTTGTTCCTGTCTTTTTCCACCTCCTCCCGTCTCTCTTTGTCTCTGCTGTGTTGTCTCCTCTCTCTCTCTCCTTCCTAGTGGGGAAGTGTCAGGGGGGCAGACAGGGGCATCAGTAGCGTTGGGGGGGGGAGGGGATGGGGAGGGTCCGGCGGGTCCCAGTGACAGTGTGAAGATGATGCCTGGCGGTACCAGCATGGCGATGTCGGGGGTCAAGGCCGGGAGGTGGCAGGCGGTCCAGAGCCACATGCAGGCGGGAGGACTCAGACCCACCAAGTGAGTTATTACGATTGAATAGTGTTCTAGGGAAACATTAAGGACACTTTCCACTTTTTTTGCCCTCAGAACAGCCTCAATTCGTCGGGGCAAGGTGTCGAAAGCGTTCCACAGGGATGCTGACCCATGTGGACTCTACAAGGTGTTGAAAGCGTTCCACAGGGATGCTGACCCATGTGGACTCTACAAGGTGTCGAAAGCGTTCCACAGGGATGCTGGCCCATGTTGACTCCAATGCTTCCCGCAGTTGTGTCAAGTTGGCTGGATGTCCTTTGGGTGGTGGACCATTCTTGATACACACAGAAAACTGTCGAGCGTGAAAAACCCAGCAGCGTTGACACAAACCAGTGTGACTGGCACCTACTACCATACCCCATTCAAAGGCACTTCAATCTTTTGCCTTGCCCATTCACCCTCTGAATGCCACACATACACAATCCATGTCTCAGTTGTCTCAAGGCTTAAAAATCCTTCTTTAACCTGTCTCCTCCCCTTCATCTACACTCGAGTGAATTTAACAATTGACATCAATAGATTTCACCTGGATTCACCTGGTCAGTTTATGTCATGGAAAGAACAGGTGTCCTTAATGTTTTGTACACTCATTGTACAGTATAGATGGTATAGGTAGAGGGCAGAGGGTATATATTGTACAGGCAGAGGACAGAGGGTATAGATGGTACAGGTAGAGGGTAGAAGGTATAGATGGTATAGGTAGAGGGTATAGATGGTACAGGTAGATGACAGAGGGTATAGCTGGTACAGGTAGAGGGTATAGATGGAAAGGGAGAGGGTACAGATGGTACAGGCAGATGACAGAGGGTATAGCTGGTACAGGTAGAGGGTATAGATGGTATAGGTAGACGGTATAGATGGTACGGGAAGATGACAGAGGCTATAGCTGGTACAGGTAGAGGGTATAGATGGAAAGGGAGAGGGTATAGATGGTACAGGCAGAGGACAGAGGGTATATATGGTACAGGTAGAGGGTATAGATGGTACAGGTAGATTACAGAGGGTATAGTTGGTATAGGTATAGGGTAAAAGGGAGAGGGTATAGATGATACAGGTAGAGAACAGAGGGTATAGATGGTATAGGTAGAGGACAGAGTGTATACATGGTATAGGTAGAGGACAGAGGGTATAGATGGTATAGGTAGAGGGTATAGCTGGTACAGGTAGAGGACAGAGGGTATAGATGGTATAGGTAGAGGGTATAGATGGTAGAGGGTAGAGGGTAGAGATGGTACAGGTAGAGGGTATAGATGGTATTGGTAGATGGTATAGATGCTACAGGTAGATTACAGAGAGCATAGCAGGTATAGGTATAGGTTAGAGGGGAGAGGGTAAAGATGGTACAGGTAGAGGGTATAGATGGTACAGATAGATGGTATAGATGGTATAGGTAGAGGGGAGAGGGTATAGATGGTATAGGTAGAGGGTATAGATGGTAGAGGGCAGAGTGTATAGATGGTATAGGTAGAAGACAGAGGGTATAGCTGGTATAGGTATTGGGTAGAGGGTATAGATGGTACAAGTAGAGGGTATAGATCGTACAGGTAGAGGGTAGAAGGTATAGATGGTATAGGTAGAGGGTATAGATTAGTTAGAGGGTATAGATGGTACAAGTAGATAACAGACGGCATAGCTGGTATAGGTATAGGTTAGAGGTGAAAGGGTATAGATGGTACAGGTTGAGGGTATAGACGGTCCAGGTAGAGGGGAGAGGGTATAGGTGGTAGAGGGTAGAGGGTATAGATGGTATAGGTAGAGGGTAGAGGGTATAGATGATATAGGTAGAGGGTAGAGGGTGTAGAGGGTAGAGGGTATTGATGGTACGGGTAGAGGACAGAGGGTATAGATGGTATAGGTAGAGGGTAGAGGGGAGAGGGTATAGATGGTACAAGTAGAGGATAGAGGGTATAGATGGTGCAGGTAGCGAACAGAGGGTATAAATGGTATAGGTAGAGGACAGAGGCTATAGATGGTATAGGTAGAAGACATAGGGTATAGATGGTACATGTAGAGGGTATAGATGGTACAGGTAGAGGGTATAGATGGTACAGGTAGAGGACAGAGGGTATAGATGGTACATGTAGAGGGTATAGATGGTACAGGTAGAGGGTATAGATGGTAGAGGGTAGAGGGTATAGATGGTACAGGTATAGGACAGAGGGTATATATGGAATAGGTAGAGGGTAGAGGGTATAGATGGAAAGGGAGAGGGTATAGATGGTACAGGAAGATGACAGAGGGTATAGCTGGTACAGGTAGAGGGTATAGATGGTATAGGTAGAGGGTATAGATGGTACAGGAAGATGACAGAGGGTATAGCTGGTACAGTTAGAGGGTATAGATGGTATAGGTAGAGGGTATAGATGGTACAGGTAGATGACAGAGGGTATAGCTGGTATAGGTATAGGGTAGAGGGGAGAGGGTATAGCTGGTACAGGTAGAGGGTATAGATGGAATGGGAGAGGGTATAGCTGGTATAGATATAGGGTAGAGGTGAGAGGGTATAGATGGTACAGGTAGAGAACAGAGGGTATAGATGGTATAGGTAGAGGACAGAGGGTATAGATGGTATAAGTAGAGGGTATAGCTGGTACAGGTAGAGGACAGAGGTTATAGATGGTACATGTAGAGGGTATAGATGGTACAGGTAGAGGGTATAGATGGTAGAGGGTAGAGGGTATAGATGGTGCAGGTATAGGACAGAGGGTATAGATGGTACAGGTAGAGGGTATAGATGGTACAGATAGATGGTATAGATGGTATAGGTAGAGGGGAGAAGGTATAGATGGTATAGGTAGAGGACAGAGGGTATAGATGGTATAGGTAGAGGGTATAGATGGTATAGGTAGATGGTATAGATGCTACAGGTAGATTACAGAGGGCATTGCAGGTATAGGTAAAGGTTAGAGGGTTGAGGGTAAAGATGGTACAGGTAGAGGGTAGAGGGTATTGATGGTATAGGTAGAGGACAGAGGGTATAGATGGTATAGGTAGAGGGTATAGATGGTACAGGTAGAGGTCAGAGGGTGTAGATGGTGTAAGTAGAGGGTAGAGGGTATAGATGGTATAGGTAGAGGGTATAGATGGTACAGGGCAGAGTGTATAGATGGTATAGGTAGAGGGTATAGATGGTACAGGTAGAGGTCAGAGGGTATAGCTGGTATAGGTATAGGGTAGAGGGTAGAGGGTATAGATGGTACAGGTAGAGGGTATAGATGGTACAGGTAGAGGGTAGAAGGTATAGATGGTATAGGTCGAGGGTATAGATGGTATAGTTAGAGGGTATAGATGGTACAAGTAGATGACAGAGGGCATAGCTGGTATAGGTATAGGGTAGAGGTGAGAGGTTATAGATGGTACAGGTTGAGGGTATAGACGGTACAGGTAGAGGGGAGAGGGTATAGATGATATAGGTAGAGGGTAGAGGGTGTAGAGGGTAGAGGGTATAGATGGTACAGGTATAGGACAGAGGGTATAGATAGTACAGGTAGAGGGTAGAGGGTATTGAGGGTGCAGGTAGATGACAAAGGGTATAGCTGGCATAGGTATAGGGTAGAGGGGAGAGGGTATAGATGGTACAGGTATAGGACAGAGGGTATAGATGGTACAGATAGAGGACAGAGGGTATAGATAGTACAGGTAGAGGGTAGAGGGTATTGAGGGTGCAGGTAGATGACAAAGGGTATAGCTGGCATAGGTATAGGGTAGAGGGGAGAGGGTATAGATGGTACAAGTAGAGGATAGAGGGTATAGATGGTGCAGGTAGCAAACAGAGGTTATAAATGGTATAGGTAGAGGACAGAGGCTATAGATGGTATAGGTAGAAGACAGAGGGTATAGATGGTATAGGTAGAGGGTATAGATGGTACAGGTAGAGGACAGAGGGTATAGATGGTACATGTAGAGGGTATAGATGGTACAGGTAGAGGGTATAGATGGTAGAGGGTAGAGGGTATAGATGGTACAGGTAGAGGGGAGAGGGTGTAGATGATATAGGTAGAGGGTAGAGGGTGTAGAGGTAGCAAACAGAGGTTATAAATGGTATAGGTAGAGGACAGAGGCTATAGATGGTATAGGTAGAAGACAGAGGGTATAGAGGACAGAGGGTATAGATGGTACAGGTAGAGGGTATAGATGGTACAGGTAGAGGGTAGAGGGTATAGATGGTATAGGTAGAGGGTATAGATGTTATAGGTAGAGGGTATAGATGGTACAGGTAGAAGACAGAGCGTATAGCTGGTATAGGTCTAGGGTAGAGGGTATAGATGGTATAGGTATAGGGTAGAGGGTATAGCTGGTATAGGTAGAGGGTAGAGGGTATAGATGGTACAGGTAGATGACAGAGGGTATAGATGATATAGTTAGAGGGTAGAGGGTGTAGAGAGTAGAGGGTATAGATGGTATGGGTAGAGGACAGAGGGTATAGAGTAAGAGGGAGGACAGGAGGGAGGAGAGGTAGTGTGCGAGTAAGAGGAAGGACAGGAGGGAGGGGAAGTAGTGTGAGAGTAAGAGGGAGGGGAGGTAGTGTGAGAGGAAGAGGGAGGACAGGAGGGAGGGGAGGTAGTGTAAGACTAAGAGGGAGGACAGAAGGGAGGGGAGGTAGTGTAAGACTAAGAGGGAGGACAGGAGGGAGGGGAGGTAGTGTGAGAGTAAGAGGGAGGACAGGAGGGAGGGAGGTGGTGTGAGAGTAAGAGGGAGGAGATGAGGGAGGGGAGGTAGTGTGAGACTAAGAGGGAGGACAGGAGGGAAGGGAGGTAGTGTGAGACCAAGAGGGGATACAGGAGGGAGGGGAGGTAGTGTGAGAGTAAGAGGGAGGACAGGAGGGAGGGGAGATGGTGTGAGGGTACGAGGGAGGGAGGGGCCCAGGTGCCAATGTTCCAAGGTGGCGTGGTGCTCTGAAACGTGTGATGACAGGCTGGGCTTGGGCGGAATAACGTGCGGAAGATGTGAACTCTGAGCTAACAATAGACTGCAGAATTACACTGTCGCGGAACCGTCATCACGCCAACTCCTAACCAGCTAATAGACTACTACACGGGCCTGCATGGAAAATGACCTAAAGGACATACTCAGAGACAATGGGGTCTATTAATGACCTAAAGGACATACTCAGACAATGGGGTCTATTAATGACCATCTATCTACCAACACATTTTCACACAGTGAATGTTGAAGTCCATCTTCTCGCTAATAGTTCTAGCCTGCATGGCCCATTCAGAAACCACACAGGACACACTGAGACGGAAATGGTACTATTCTAGAAATACTACAATCTATTACAACTATTACAACGGCAAACGACTATTACAACGGCAAACGGTCAAAGTCATTTGTTTATATGAAACGGATACTCTGAGAGGGAATATATTATTCTATAGGAGATACTTATCTGACCGCAGTTTATTACTGATAACAATAACAAGACACGTTCACGCGATCAATGCAGTACTGTAGTACGGTAGTAGTTTTAAATTAATACATTTGATTCGATTTGATTTGTACTGCTGCTAAAGCGTCTCTAATGTGACCACTTGCTTTCGTACGTTTCTCGTCAAAATAACAATCGAATTGAGAATATCCTCAAGACAGAGGGTATAGTGGGAAATGTATTATGTTCTGTACTATAAACAAATGGAATCTGTTACACACTAACAAACAGTCTGTTGACTCACTCACAGTCTGTTACACACTCACAGTCTGTTACTCACTCACAGTCTGTTACACACTCACAGTCTGTTACACACTCACAGTATGTTACTCACAGTCTGTTACTCACAGTCTGTTACTCACGGTCTGTTACTCACAGTCTGTTACTCACAGTCTGTTACACACTCACAGTATGTTACTCACAGTCTGTTACTCACAGTCTGTTACTCACTCACGGTCTGTTACTCACAGTCTGTTACTCACAGTCTGTTATTCACTCACAGTCTGTTACTCACTCACAGTCTGTTACTTACAGTCTGTTACTTACAGTCTGTTACTCACTCACAGTCTGTTACACACTCACAGTCTGTTACACACTCACAGTATGCTACTCACAGTCTGTTACACACTCACAGTATGCTACTCACAGTCTGTTACTCACTCACAGTCTGTTACTCACTCACAGTCTGTTACTCACTCACAGTCTGTTGCACACTCACAGTATGTTACTCACAGTCTGTTACTCACTCACAGTCTGTTACTCACTCACAGTCTGTTACTCACAGTCTGTTACTCACTCACAGTCTGTTACTCACTCACAGTCTGTTACTCACAGTCTGTTACTCACTCACAAACAGTCTGCTTCTCTCTAATAAAAACATTTTTCTGTACGTTTCTCGTTAAAATAACATCTAACTCAACACTTTGTAAACACAGTGTGATGGAAAACGGCGTGTTTGAGTTTCACATGATGTGTGTGTCGTCGACGCGGCGCTGGAGTTCGCTGTCTGAATGACGTGTTTTAGACCCTAATCACAATGTGTCAGAAAATGAGACGGTTAATTTAGCTTCTCCACCCTCTTTCGTTTCGCCTCCCTTTCTTTTTCACATCTCCTGCTGTCTATGATTTCTCTCTCTCTCTCTCAGCAACACGTTCACTCCTTCACGACCTCCTACCCTCTTTCTCTCCTCTCATCTCCTCCTCTCATCTTTCTCTCTTTGCCCCCTGTCTATAATTGGATTCTATTTCCAGGACGCTATAAGTGTCTGTGTCTCTTGTGTCTGTGTCTCTTGTATTGGTGTCTCTTGTGTCTGTGTCTCTTGTATTGGTGTCTCTTATGTCTGTCTCTTGTATTGGTGTCTCTTGTGTCTGTCTCTTGTGTTGGTGTCTCTTGTGTCTGTGTCTCTTGTATTGGTGTCTCTTGTGTCTGTCTCTTGTGTTGGTGTCTCTTGTGTTGGTGTCTCTTGTGTCTGTGTCTCTTGTGTTGGTGTCTCTTGTGTCTGTGTCTCTTCTGTTGGTGTCTCTTGTGTCTGTGTATCTTGTGTTGGTGTCTCTTGTGTTGGTGTCTCAACCCGTTTTCTTTCTCTCTCTCCCTCCATCGCTCGCTTTTTCTCTCTTCCTTATCGGTCCCATCTTTCTCTCACTCTTTATATAAAGCCTCCATCTCCCTTCAAGTGGTCTCTTCAACTATTTAATTTCCCCTTTTGACTTTCCTTTCCCCTTTTGACTAGTTATATAAGTTCAATACCAGACGATTTAAAAAGCAGTCTGAAAGAGACCCGTGTACAGTCGCATATAAAGCCAGCTGCGAAGTGCCTAGTAATGTGAATAGCACGGTGTTCACCCAGTTCAGATTACAGTGCGACTCTGTCAGGGAAGGCGGAAGAAAGTACGTTTAGAGAGTTGGGAAACACTTTAAAGGAGCGTTTTGGGATACCGAGCTAGAAAAAAATTAAACCAGCATCTCCTAGTAATATAGGTTTATAGATAACTGAACTAAAACATCATCTACTATCTTGTTTTGATTGAGACGTACTGCTAATAAAGCAAGGGAACAACTAGAAAACAGATGAAGAAAGATAAAAGATAGAAGATAAAAGAGATAGTGGAAGAGAGGAGAGGAGAGGAGAGGAGAGGAGAGGAGAGGAGAGGTTGAGAGGCTGAGGAGAGGAGAGGAGAGGTTGAGAGGCTGAGGAGAGGAGAGGAGAGGAGAGGAGAGGAGAGGAGAGGAGAGGAGAGGAGAGGAGAGGTTGAGAGGCTGAGGAGTTGGTTGGCTGGGAGGATGTCTCTAGGGGCGAAGCGTTGTATTTAAACGAGGAAATAGATTTAGACAGAGAAAGGAGAAGGATGATATAGTGCTTTTAAAAGTTGAGAAGAGAGAGAGGAACAAAACCGTAAAGTATTCGTCTCGAAGAGCCAGCTTCGTCAGCCACGTTGGGACGCCACACACACACACACACTCCGACACACCCACCGCAACAGATGTGCTCGACCATGCCCATACGGACCTTTCAGATCCAACCAACGCCGACTCGTACCACGCCCACAAACCCACGGCGCCCAGACACACACGTTACACACACACACCTGCTGACTATCGCTCTGGCAGCTCCTTCTGCTGCTGTTACTGCTGCTATCTCTGCTGATGTTACTGGTGCTGCTATCTCTGCTACTACTATCTCTGCTACTGCTATCTCTGCTACTACTATCTCTGCTACTGCTATCTCTGCTACTACTATCTCTGCTACTACTATCTCTGCTACTGCTATCTCTGCTACTGCTGTTACTGGTGCTGTCTCACCCTGCTCTCTTTTTCTCTCCTCCTCCTCCTCACCCCGGCTCCTCCCGCAACACCACTGCCACTCCCTTCTTCTGTTTGTCCCCCTCCCACCAACATTGGTTTCTCCCTTCTTCCGTTTGTCCCCCTCCCACCAACATTGGTTTCTCCCTTCTTCCGTTTGTCCCCCTCCCACCAACATTGGTTTCTCCCTTCTTCCGTTTGTCCCCCTCCCACCAACATCGGTTTCTCCCTTCTGTCCTGTACCTCCTTACATCTTCCCCTCTCATGATTCCTTCTCTCTCCTCCACTCTTGTCTATCTCTCTGTCCCCTCAACCTTTCATGTCCTTGCTCTCCAAACTCTCCTTCTCCCTCCCATCCTCCTCCTCCCTCCTCCGCTCTCCTTCTCCCGGCCCTCCTCCTCCTCCTCCCTCCTCCTACTCCTCCCCTTGCTCCCTCCCCTTCCTGCTGCTCTGCCCTCCCAGCTTTGGAGACTCAGTAGGTGCTCTGTCCTCTGCCTCCACCCTGGATCCCCTCCCCTCAGCTGGGCCGCTGGCCCGGCCACGCACCCTGCTACGTCAGCAGAGTCTCCAGCAGCCATTCATCCACCCACCTGCCCCAAGCCTCACCCAGCTCCCACCCACCTCCTCACAGAGCCTGGGAGAGCTATACCAGGTAACCCCGCCGGGGCACGGCCATCCTGGGGGAGGCGGGGGCAGTGAAGGAGGTGGGATAGGAGGTGGGGTAGGAGGTGGGGGCACTCGAGGAGGTCCCAGGAGGGTGCGAGGGAGCCCTGCAGGGGCAGGCACTTCACAATACAGAGGAGGAGGAGGAGGTGGAGGAGCAGGAAGAGGAGGAGGAGGAGGAAATCCTGGCTCCTGGGATCACATGATGGGCCAGTTGAAAAACAGAGGCCTGGATGCCAAGTCCTTCCTGTGAGTCTCTCTCTGTTTCTTCTTTTTCCTCTGTCTGGGTTGGTAACCCTCTCTGTCTGGGTTGTGACTGTCTCTGTCTGGGTTGGTAACCCTCTCTGTCTGGGTTGTGACTGTCTCTGTCTGGGTTGTGACTGTCTCTGTCTGGGTTGTGACTGTCTCTGTCTGGGTTGTGACTGTCTCTGTCTGGGTTGTGACTGTCTCTGTCTGACTTGGTAACCCTCTCTGTCTGGGTTGTGACTGTCTCTGTCTGGGTTGTGACTGTCTCTGTCTGGGTTGTGACTGTCTCTGTCTGGGTTGGTAACCCTCTCTGTCTGGGTTGTGACTGTCTCTGTCTGACTTGGTAACCCTCTCTGTCTGGGTTGTGACTGTCTCTGTCTGGGTTGGTAACCCTCTCTGTCTGGGTTGTGACTGTCTCTGTCTGGGTTGTGACTGTCTCTGTCTGGGTTGTGACTGTCTCTGTCTGGGTTGTGACTGTCTCTGTCTGACTTGGTAACCCTCTCTGTCTGGGTTGTGACTGTCTCTGTCTGGGTTGGTAACCCTCTCTGTCTGGGTTGTGACTGTCTCTGTCTGACTTGGTAACCCTCTCTGTCTGGGTTGTGACTGTCTCTGTCTGACTTGGTAACCCTCTCTGTCTGGGTTGTGACTGTCTCTGTCTGACTTGGTAACCCTCTCTGTCTGGGTTGTGACTGTCTCTGTCTGACTTGGTAACCCTCTCTGTCTGGGTTGTGACTGTCTCTGTCTGACTTGGTAACCCTCTCTGTCTGGGTTGTGACTGTCTCTGTCTGACTTGGTAACCCTCTCTGTCTGGGTTGTGACTGTCTCTGTCTGACTTGGTAACCCTCTCTGTCTGGGTTGTGACTGTCTCTGTCTGACTTGGTAACCCTCTCTGTCTGGGTTGTGACTGTCTCTGTCTGGGTTGTGACTGTCTCTGTCTGAGTTGGAAACAGTCTCTGTCTGGGTTGGTTGGTAACTGTCTCTGTCTGGGTTGTGACTGTCTCTGTCTGGGTTGTGACTGTCTCTGTCTGGGTTGGTTGGTAACTGTCTCTGTCTGGGTTGGTAACCCTCTCTGTCTGGGTTGGTAACTGTCTCCGTC
>NC_092150.1:5088738-5098738 GCF_045791955.1 Oncorhynchus clarkii lewisi
CAGGTAAGGAGAGTTCCTAACTAGTCAGTGACCTAGACAACCCCGTTAGGAGAGTTCCTAACTAGTCAGTGACCTAGACAACCCCGTTAGGAGAGTTCCTAACTAGTCAGTGACCTAGACAACCCGGTAAGGAGAGTTCCTAACTAGTCAGTGACCTAGACAACCCGGTAAGCAGAGTTCCTAACTAGTCAGTGACCTAGACAACCCGGTAAGGAGAGTTCCTAACTAGTCAGTGACCTAGACAACCTGGTAAAGAGAGTTCCTAACTAGTCAGTGACCTAGACAACCCGGTAAGCAGAGTTCCTAACTAGTCAGTGACCTAGACAACCCGGTAAGGATAGTTCCTAACTAGTCAGTGACCTAGACAACCCCATTAGGAGAGTTCCTAACTAGTCAGTGACCTAGACAACCCGGTAAGGAGAGTTCCTAACTAGTCAGTGACCTAGACAACCCGGTAAGGAGAGTTCCTAACTAGTCAGTGACCTAGACAACCCGGTAAGGAGAGTTCCTAACTAGTCAGTGACCTAGACAACCCGGTAAGGAGAGTTCCTAACTAGTCAGTGACCTAGACAACCCGGTAAGGAGAGTTCCTAACTAGTCAGTGGCCTAGACAACCCAGTAAGCAGAGTTCCTAACTAGTCAGTGACCTAGACAACCCGGTAAGCAGAGTTCCTAACTAGTCAGTGACCTAGACAACCCGGTAAGGAGAGTTCCTAACTAGTCAGTGGCCTAGACAACCCCATTAGGAGAGTTCCTAACTAGTCAGTGACCTAGACAACCTGGTAAGGAGAGTTCCTAACTAGTCAGTGATCTAGACAACCCCGTTAGGAGAGTTCCTAACTAGTCAGTGACCTAGACAACCTGGTAAGGAGAGTTCCTAACTAGTCAGTGACCTAGACAACCCGGTAAGGAGCGTTCCTAGCTAGTCAGTGACCTAGACAACCCCGTTAGGAGAGTTCCTAACTAGTCAGTGACCTAGACAACCTGGTAAGGAGAGTTCCTAACTAATTAGTGACCTAGACAACCAGGTAAGGAGAGTTCCTAACTAGTCAGTGACCTAGACAACCCCGTTAGGAGAGTTCCTAACTAGTCAGTGACCTAGACAACCCCGTTAGGAGAGTTCCTAACTAGTCAGTGACCTAGACAACCCGGTAAGGAGAGTTCCTAACTAGTCAGTGACCTAGACAACCCGGTAAGCAGAGTTCCTAACTAGTCAGTGACCTAGACAACCCGGTAAGGAGAGTTCCTAACTAGTCAGTGACCTAGACAACCTGGTAAAGAGAGTTCCTAACTAGTCAGTGACCTAGACAACCCGGTAAGCAGAGTTCCTAACTAGTCAGTGACCTAGACAACCCGGTAAGGATAGTTCCTAACTAGTCAGTGACCTAGACAACCCCATTAGGAGAGTTCCTAACTAGTCAGTGACCTAGACAACCCGGTAAGGAGAGTTCCTAACTAGTCAGTGACCTAGACAACCCGGTAAGGAGAGTTCCTAACTAGTCAGTGACCTAGACAACCCGGTAAGGAGAGTTCCTAACTAGTCAGTGACCTAGACAACCCGGTAAGGAGAGTTCCTAACTAGTCAGTGACCTAGACAACCCGGTAAGGAGAGTTCCTAACTAGTCAGTGGCCTAGACAACCCAGTAAGCAGAGTTCCTAACTAGTCAGTGACCTAGACAACCCGGTAAGCAGAGTTCCTAACTAGTCAGTGACCTAGACAACCCGGTAAGGAGAGTTCCTAACTAGTCAGTGGCCTAGACAACCCAGTAAGCAGAGTTCCTAACTAGTCAGTGACCTAGACAACCTGGTAAAGAGAGTTCCTAACTAGTCAGTGACATAGACAACCCGGTAAGGAGAGTTCCTAACTAGTCAATGACCTAGACAAGCAGGTAAGCAGAGTTCCTAACTAGTCAGTGACCTAGACAACCCGGTAAGGAGAGTTCCTAACTAGTCAGTGACCTAGACAACCCGGTAAGCAGAGTTCCTAACTAGTCAGTGACCTTGATTGATCAGTCAAGTAGAAGGAAGGAGAGAAATGCTGGACTCAGTCTTCCAGGAAGTGAGTTTGACACCGCAGGTTTGAAGGTGGTTTGTCTTCTGAACCTTTTTCTCCTCTGACTAGTTCTCTGGGTTCTCTTATACAATCTCTCTGTTTTCTGCTGTCTCTATGGGTTCTCTTATACAATCTCTCTGTTTTCTGCTGTCTCTATGGGTTCTCTTATACAATCTCTCTGTTTTCTGCTGTCTCTATGGGTTCTCTTATATAATATCTCTGTTTTCTGCTGTCTCTATGGGTTCTCTTATATAATCTCTCTGTTTTCTGCTGTCTCTCTGTGTTCTCTTATATAATATCTGTTTTTTGCTGTCTCTCTGGGTTCTCTCATATAATCTCTCTGTTTTCTGCTGTCTCTCTGGGTTCTCTTATATAATATCTCTGTTTTCTGCTGTCTCTCTGGGTTCTCTTGTATAATCTCTCTGTTTTCTGCTGTCTCTCTGGGTTCTCTTATATAATCTCTCTGTTTTCTGCTGTCTCTCTGGGTTCTCTTGTATAATCTCTCTGTTTTCTGCTGTCTCTCTGTTTTCTCTCATATAATCTCTCTGTTTTCTGCTGTCTCTCTGGGTTCTCTTATATAATCTCTCTGTTTTCTTCCTGTTCTCTCTCTTTTTATATTTTCATAAACCACCTATGGCCTCCTATGACCTCATTTCACCTATCTTTGACCTCCTATAATCTCCTATGACATATCTATGACCTATGACATCATATGACCTATCTATGACCTATCTATGACCTTTATTCATTCTCTTTCTCTATTCCCTCACTCCATGTCTCCTGATTCCTCCTCCTCGATTCCTTCCTTTATTTTCGTTGCCTCTACCACGCGTCTCTCTCCTCCTCTTTCTCTCTCTCTGTTTGTCTGTTTTCCGGCTGGCCAGCGAAGGGAAGATGGTGGTTCTTTCTTTGGCTATTGGTTTGGCAGAGCAAGATGACTTTGCCAATATCCCTGATCCAATCACCTCCATGCAGGAAGCTCCAACAGCCAATCAGGAAGCACATCCTCCTCCAGACAAGAGGTACCAGTCATAGTGCGAGAGAGCTGTGTGTGTGTGTGTGTGTGTGTGTGTGTGTGTGTGTGTGTGTGTGTGTGTGTGTGTGTGTGTGTGTGTGTGTGTGTGTGTGTGTGTGTGTGTGTGTGTGTGTGTCTGTGTGTGTGTGGGGGGGGGGTTTATGTGTGAGATGTGGTGAGAGCGAGAGAGAGAGAGAGAGAGAGAGAGAGAGAGAGAGAGAGAGAGAGGGAATGGGGGTAGGAAATGAAACTTCGTAGTGTGTGAGAGTGATATGTGGTTTTGGTGGGTATAGTCAGTACAACGACGTGTCATTGCAACTGATTTGCAGTGTGTTGAGTGAGAAACGGACGGACAGGAAGCAGAACGATGTGAAGGGTTTGGGTGAGAGTCGATGACTAGTTAGCAGTGAGCAAGCGGTTTACTGTTGTGTCACCTGTAATAGAAGATATGTTAGTATGACGATAGACCTACCTGTTGACCTCAACCAGAGAGATAAATAAATGATAATAATTAAGCAGTAGTCAAGAGGGTAAAGCAGTAGTCAAGAGGATAACGCAGTAGTCAAGAGGAAAGAGCAGTAGTCAAGAGGGTAGAGCAGTAGTCAAGAGGATAATGCAGTAGTCAAGAGGATAAAGCAGTAGTCAAGAGGATAATGCAGTAGTCAAGAGGATAACGCAGTAGTCAAGAGGATAGAGCAGTAGTCAAGAGGATAAAGCAGTAGTCAAGAGGATAAAGCAGTAGTCAAGAGGATAGAGCAGTAGTCAAGAGGGTAGAGCAGTAGTCAAGAGGATAGAGCAGTAGTCAAGAGGGTAGAGCAGTAGTCAAGAGGGTAGAGCAGTAGTCAAGAGGATAACGCAGTAGTCAAGAGGATAATGCAGTAGTCAAGAGGATAACGCAGTAGTCAAGAGGATAGAGCAGTAGTCAAGAGGATAAAGCAGTAGTCAAGAGGATAAAGCAGTAGTCAAGAGGATAACGCAGTAGTCAAGAGGGTAAAGCAGTAGTCAAGAGGGTAACGCAGTAGCCAAGAGGATAACGCAGTAGTCAAGAGGAGAACGCAGTAGTCAAGAGGATAACGCAGTAGTCAAGAGGATAAAGCAGTAGTCAAGAGGATAAAGCAGTAGTCAAGAGGATAACGCAGTAGTCAAGAGGGTAAAGCAGTAGTCAAGAGGGTAACGCAGTAGTCAAGAGGATAACGCAGTAGTCAAGAGGATAGAGCAGTAGTCAAGAGGATAAAGCAGTAGTCAAGAGGATAACGCAGTAGTCAAGAGGATAATGCAGTAGTCAAGAGGGTAACGCAGTAGTCAAGAGGATAATGCAGTAGTCAAGAGGATAAAGCAGTCGTCAAGAGGATAACGCAGTAGTCAAGAGGATAACGCAGTAGTCAAGAGGGTAAAGCAGTAGTCAAGAGGATAACGCAGTAGTCAGGAGGATAATGCAGTAGTCAAGAGGGTAACGCAGTAGTCAAGAGGATAGAGCAGTAGTCAAGAGGATAACGCAGTAGTCAGGAGGATAATGCAGTAGTCAAGAGGGTAACGCAGTAGTCAAGAGGATAGAGCAGTAGTCAAGAGGATAATGCAGTAGTCAAGAGGATAATCTCACTGTTCGCCTCCACTTCCATTGGCTGTTTATAATATATTCCATTCAGTAGACACTTTTTATGTCCTATATAGTGCACTACTTTAAACCAGAGCCCTACAGAACCCTATTCCCTATATAGTGCACTACTTTAAACCAGAGCCCTATAGAACACTATGTCCTATATAGTGCACTACTTTAGACCAGGTAGCCTAGCAGTTAGAGCATTGGGCCAGTAAATTAAAGGTTGTTGGTTTGAATCCCAGAGCCAACAAGGTGAGAATTTTTGGGGGGGTTAATTTGCCCTTGAGCAAGGCACTTAACCCGAATTGCTCCTGTAAGTCGCTCTGCATAAGAGAGTCTGCATCAGAGAGTCTGCATCAGAGAATCTGCATAAGAGAGTCTGCATCAGAGAGTCTGCATCAGAGTCTCCATAAGAGAGTCTGCATCAGAGGCGTCTCCATACCAGTCTCCATAAGAGTCTGCATAAGAGAGTCTGCATAAGAGAGTCTGCATAAGAGAGTCTGCATCAGAGAGTCTGCATCAGAGAGTCTGCATCAGAGAGTCTCCATAAGAGAGTCTGCATCAGAGAGTCTCCATAAGAGAGTCTGCATCAGAGAGTCTCCATAAGAGAGTCTACATAAGAGAGTCTGCATACGAGGCGTCTCCATAAGAGAGTCTCCATAAGAGAGTCTGCATCAGAGGCGTCAGCATACGGAAATCTGCTAAGTGACTCACATGAAATCCTCGATTAGTATTCTGTTATCATCCTACATTCGTTTTTCTCTCTTTCTTCTCTCTTCTATTGTTGACTTCCTCTCCCCCTTGACATTTACAGAGCCTTCAGAAAGTATGCACAACCCCGTAACAATACCCCATAATGTCAAAGTGGAATTATGTTAAGTCAATAAGTATTCAACTGTAACGGTGTTCGTCTATAGGAGGAGAAGAAGCGGACCAAAGCGCAGCGTGGTGGTTACTCATGTTCTTTAATTAATGGAAACTGAACGATACATGAAATAACTTAACTCTACAAAACAACAAACGGAACGTGAAAACCTATACAGCCTATCCTGTGACAACAAACACAGTGACAGGAACAATCACCCACAAACAAACAGTGAAACCCAGGCTACCTAAGTATGATTCTCAATCAGAGACAACTAATGACACCTGCCTCTGATTGAGAACCATACTAGGCCGAAAACATAGAACTGACCCAAAACATAGAAAAACAAACATAGACTGCCCACCCAACTCACGCCCTGACCATACTAAATAAATGCAAAACAAAGGAAATAGAGGTCAGAACGTGACAGTACCCCCCCCCAAAGGTGCGGACTCCGGCCGCAAAACCTTGACCTATAGGGGAGGGTCTGGGTGGGCGTCTGTCCGCGGTGGCGGCTCTGGCGCGGGACGCGGACCCCACTTCGCCATTGTCTTAGTCCGCCGTATTGTCCGCCTCCGTGGCTTACTCCCCATGCCCACCCCTCTCAATGACCCCACTGGACAGAGGGGCTGCTTGGGACAGAGGGGCAGCTCGGGACAGAGGTGAAGCAGCTGCTCGGGACAGAGGGGCGGCAGCAGCTCGGGACAGAGGGGCGGCAGCTGCTCGGGACCGAGGGGCGGCAGCAGCTCGGGACAGAGGGGCGGCAGCAGCTCGGGACAGAGGGGCAGCTGCTCGGGACGGAGGGGCAGCTGCTCCGGGCGGAGGGGCTCTAGCGGCCCCTGGCTGACTGGCGGCACCTGGCTGACTGGCGGCACTGGCGGCCCCTGGTTGACTGGCGGCACTGGCGGCCCCTGGCTGACGGGCGGCACTGGCGGCCCCTGGTTGACTGGCGGCACTGGCGGCCCCTGGCTGACTGGCGGCACTGGCGGCCCCTGGCTGACGGGCGGCACTGGCGGCCCCTGGCTGACGGGCGGCACTGGCGGCCCCTGGCTGACGGGCGGCACTGGCGGCTCCTGGCTGACGGGCGGCATTGGCGGCTCCTGGCAGACGGGCGGCACTGGCGGCGCTGGGCAGACGGGCGGCACTGGCGGCGCTGGGCAGACGGGCGGCACTGGCGGCGCTGGGCAGACGGGCGGCACTGGCGGCGCTGGGCAGACGGGCGGCACTGGCGGCGCTGGGCAGACGGGCGGCACTGGCGGCGCTGGGCAGACGGGCGGCGCTGGCGGCGCTGGGCAGACGGGCGGCGCTGGCGGCGCTGGGCAGACGGGCGGCGCTGGCGGCGCTGGGCAGACGGGCGGCGCTGGCGGCGCTGGGCAGACGGGCGGCGCTGGCGGCGTTGGGCAGACGGGCGGCGCTGGGCAGACGGGCGGCTCAGATGGCGCTGGGCAGACGGGCGGCGCTGGCGGCGCTGGGCTGAGTAGCTCTCCTAGCGCCGAACAGGCGGGAGACTCCGGCAGCGCTGGAGAGGAGGAAGGCTCTGGTAGTGCTGGACAGGCGAGGCGCACTGTAGGCCTGATGCGTGGTGCTGGCACTGGTGGTACTGGGCCGAGGACACGCACAGGAAGCCTTGTGCGGGGAGCTGCTACCGGAGGGCTGGGGTGTGGAGGTGGTACTGGAAAGACCGGACCGTGCAGGCGCACTGGAGCTCTTGAGCACCGAGCCTGCCCAACCTTACCTGGTTGAATGCTCACGGTCGCCCTGCCAGTGCGGCGTGGTGGAATAGCCCGCACTGGGCTATGCAGGCGAACCGGAGAAACCGAGCGCAAGGCTGGTGCCATGTAAGCCGGCCCAAGGAGACGCACTGGGGACCAGCTGCGTAGAGCCGGCTTCATGGCATTAGGCTCGACGCTCAATCTAGCCCGGCCGACACGCGGAGCTGGAATATACCGCACCGGGCTATGCACCCGCACTGGAGACACCGTGCGCACCACTGCATAACACGGTGCCTGTCCGGTCTCTCTAGCCCCCCGGTAAGCACAGGGAGTCTGCCCAGGTCTCCTACCTGGCGTAGCCATACTCCCTGTTAGCCCCCCCCCAAGAAATTTTTGGGGCTGCCTCTCGGGCTTCCTTCCGCGCCGCCGTGCCTGCTTCGCCAACTCCATTCTCTGATAGCCTTCCGCGCACTGCTCCATCGAATCCCAGGCGGGCTCCGGCACTCTCCCTGGGTCGGCCGCCCACCTGTCGATCTCCTCCCAAGTAGTATAACCCATGCCATTGCTGTCCATAACGTCCTCCCATGTCCATACCTCCTCGCGCTGCTCCTGCTGCTGCTTTCTCCGTTGCCCATTACCACACCGCTTGGTCCTGTTTTGGTGGGTGATTCTGTAACGGTGTTCGTCTATAGGAGGAGAAGAAGCGGACCAAAGCGCAGCGTGGTGGTTACTCATGTTCTTTAATTAATGGAAACTGAACGATACATGAAATAACTTAACTCTACAAAACAACAAACGGAACGTGAAAACCTATACAGCCTATCCTGTGACAACAAACACAGTGACAGGAACAATCACCCACAAACAAACAGTGAAACCCAGGCTACCTAAGTATGATTCTCAATCAGAGACAACTAATGACACCTGCCTCTGATTGAGAACCATACTAGGCCGAAAACATAGAACTGACCCAAAACATAGAAAAACAAACATAGACTGCCCACCCAACTCACGCCCTGACCATACTAAATAAATGCAAAACAAAGGAAATAGAGGTCAGAACGTGACATCAACTCCTTTGTTATGGCAAGCCTAAATAAGTTAGCGAGGCTATGCTCACTGAGTCTGTACATAGTCAAAGCTTTCCTTAAGTTTGGGTCTGTCACAGTGGTCAGGTATTCTGCCACTGTGTACTCTCTGTTTAGGGCCAAATAGCATTCTAGTTTGAGCAGTTTTTTTGTTGATTCTTTCCAATGTGTCAATTAATTATGTTCTTGTTTTCTCATGATTTGGTTGGGTCTAATTGTGCTGCTGTTCTTGGGATTCTGTGGGGTCTGTTTGTGTTTGTGAACAGAGCCCCAGGACCAGCTTGCTTAGGGGACTCTTCTCCTGGTTAACCTCTCTGTAGGTGATGACTTTGTTATGGAGGGTTTGGGAATCGCTTCCTTTTAGGTGGTTGTAGAAACGGCTCTTTTCTGGATTTTGATAATTAAGCGGCTATCGGCCTAATTCTGCTCTGCATGCATTATTTGGTGTTTTATGTTGTACACGGAGGATATTTTGCAGAATTCTGCGTGCAGAGTCTCAATTTGGTGTTTGTCCCATTTGGTGAATTCTTGGTTGGTGGGTTCTATAATTGATTCATGTATTTTTAGCCAGATCCTAATTGGTATGTCGAATTTTATGTTCCTTTTTATGGCACAGAAGGCCATTCTTGCCTTGTCTCTTAGATCGTTCACAGCTTTGTGGAAGTTACCTGTGGTGCTGATGTTTAGGCCAAGGTATGTATAGTTTTTTGTGTGCTCTAGAGCAACAGTGTCTAGATGGAATTTGTATATTTGGTCCTGGCAACTGGACCTGTTTTGGAACATCATTATTATTGTCTTACTACGATATACTGTCAGGGCCCAGGTCTGACAGAATCTGTGCATAAGATCTAGGTGCTGCTGTAGGCCCTCCGTGATTGGTGACAGAAGCATCAGATCATCAGCAAATAGTAGACATTTGACTTCAGATTCTAGTAGGGTGAGGCCTGGTGCTGCAGACTGTTCTAGTGCCCGCGCCAATTGTTTGATATATATGTTGAAGAGGATGGGGCTTAACCTGCATCCCTGTCTCACCCCACGACCCTGTGGAAAGAAATGTGTGTTTTTTTTGCCAATTTTAACCACACACTTGTTGTTTGTGTACATGGATTTTATAATGTCGTACGTTTTACCCCAACACCACTTTCCATCAATTTGTATAGCAGACCCTCATGCCAAATTGAGTCGAAGGCTTATTTGAAATCAACAAAGCATGAGAAGACTTCAGATTCTAGTAGGGTGAGGCCGGGTGCTGCAGACTGTTCTAGTGCCCTCGCTAATTAGTAAATATATATGTTGAATAGGATGGGGCTTAAGCTGCATCCCTGTATTACCCCCCTCCCCCCCCTCCCGGCCCTGTGCCAATTTTAACCACACACTTGTTGTTTGTGTACATGGATTTTATAATGTTGTATGTTTTTCCTGTTACACCACGTTCCATCAATTTGAATAGCAGACCCTCGTGCCAAATTGAGTCAAAAGCTTTTTTGAACTCAACAAAGCATGAGAAGCCTTTGCCTTTGATTTGGTTTGTTTATTTGTCAATTAGGGTGTGCAGGGTGAATACGTGGTCTGACATACGGTAACTTGATTAAAAGCCAATTTGACATTTGCTCAGTACATTGTTTTCTCTGAGGAAGTGTACGAGTCTGCTGTTAATGATCATGTAG
>NC_092150.1:5103738-5111238 GCF_045791955.1 Oncorhynchus clarkii lewisi
GCTCCCAGACAAGCTAAACGCCTTCTTCACCCACTTTGGGGTTGAAAAATAACCACAGTGAACTGTGTGAGCTCTCGTTCTCCGTAATCAACATGAATAAGACAGTGCCGCAGTGGAGAGGGTGAAAAGCTTCAAGTTCCTCGGCGTGCACGTCACTGACAACCTGAAGTGGTCCATCCACACGGACAGTGTGGTGAAGAAGGTGCAACAGCACTTCTTCAACCTCAGGTGGCTGAAGAAATTTGTCTTGGTCCCTAAGACCGTCATGAACTTCTACAGATGCACCATTGAGAGCATCCTGTCGGGCTGTATCACCGCCTGGTACGGTAATTGCACCATCCGGAGGGTCAGCCAATCGCATCACCGTGGGACATCAACAGCACCTGGTGTCACAGGAAGGCCAAGAAGATCATCAAGGCACCGAGCCTTGGGAAAGTATTCAGACCCTTTGACTTTTTAAACATTATGTTACGTTACAGCCTTATTCTAAAAAGGATTAAATATGTTTTTTTCTCTCATCAATCTACACACAATACCCCATAATGACAAAGTTAAAACAGGTTTTTTCAAAATTTTAGCAAATTTACTAAAAATAAAAAAAATGAAAATACCTTATTTACATAAGTATTTATGAGACCCTTTCCAATGAGACTCGATTGGACATTGATTGGACATGATTTGGAAAGGCACTCACCTGTCTATAGGTCTATAGGTCCCACAGTTGACAGTACATGTCATAGCAAAAACAATGACTTTGAAGGAATTGTCCGTAGAGGTCCAAGACAGGATTGTGTCGAGGCACAGATCTGAGGAAGGGTACCAAAACATTTGTGCAGCATTGAAAGTCCCCAAGAACACAGTGGCCTCCATCATTCTTAAATGGAAGAAGTTTGGAACCACCAAGACTCTTCCTAGAGCCAAATAGCTAAATGAGAGAGCAACAGTTGTGATTCACATCAATGCGCAATGTAGATATCGATAATAAGTGAAAAACTAAACCACTGCTCTTACTGCCAAGCGTTTATTCAAGTTGGATAATCTTTGGATAATCAGCACCGTTGAAAGATAGCTTGGACTGTAGCCAAAAACAAAAGCCAATTCCTACTCTTTTACTGCGATCCGTCCAACACATTTAGTGTCTCTGATTTGTGAATTCATTTTTTTTTAAATAGCGCCTTTTTTTTCCAATGTTGATTCAAATTTCTTTGAGAAAACTGAAAGGTGTAAAAATAATAATAATAATTATCTCGCAAACAATCCTTTCTGATTTAAAAAATAGTAATCCTAGTTGTATTCATCTAGTTTTTCAAAAGTATCTGTAATCTGATTACAATATTTTAGCTGGTAACATAAGCTGGTTACATGGTAACTAAGGTATTAACAATTACAGTTGGTTTTAAATTGGAGTAATGCAATCTGTTACTCCCCAACACACACGAACACACACACACACACACACACACACACACACACACACACACACACACACACACACACACACACACACACACACACACACACACACACGAACACACGCACACACACACACACACACACACACACGAACACACACACACACACACGAACACACACACACGAACACACGAAGACACACACGCGAACACACGAACACACACACGAACACACGCACGAACACACACACACACGAACACACACACACACGAACACCCACACTCTCTCCTCTCCTGCCCTCCAGTCTTCTCTGTCCTTTCTGCTACAGCAGCCAACAGAAACTAAAGATACGTAGATGAAGCTTTCATTTCCTATTAACCCCTTTGGATTTATTCAGCCTGGTATGTTTCTATAAAATGTCCATTCATCTCATAACGATACCGATTACCAAACATTCATTCGAACCAAGTAGCCTACAGTATTGTTTTCTGTAAAAGCCAATAGGCTTCATTAAAATAAAGCAGAAATGTACTGTATGTGATATTACAATTATTATGTCCATGATTCATACATAAAACTATTTTAAAATGTAGGCTACAGGAACCTCTAAAACACACATATTGGTTATTATTCTTACCACTGTTATTAGTTATAGACATTTCAACATTAAGCACATTTGTGGCATTTGGCTTTGTAGGAAAAATATTCAGCGATATAAACAGAGACCAGAACACACAATAATGGGACACACACACACACACACACGACGAGGTGAGTCAGAACTATGAGTGAGTGATGAGTGAGTACATCTTGGTATTTTATATGTGTCTCAGGTGGCACCCTATTCCCTATGAAGAGCCCTAAGGTGACACCCTATTCCCTATGAAGAGCCCTACGATGACACCCTATTTCCTATAAAGAGCCCTACGGTGACACCCTATGCCCTATAAAGAGCCCTACGGTGGCACCCTATTCCCTATGAAGAGCCCTACGGTGGCACCCTATTTCCTATGAAGAGCCCTACGGTGGCACCCTATTCCCTATGAAGAGCCCTACGGTGGCACCCTATTTCCTATGAAGAGCCCTACGGTGGCACCCTATTCCCTATGAAGAGCCCTACGGTGGCACCCTATTCCCTATGAAGAGCCCTACGGTGGCACCCTATTTCCTATGAAGAGCCCTACGGTGGCACCCTATTTCCTTTGAAGAGCCCTTTTGGCCCTGGTCAAAAGTAGTGCACTACTTAAGGAACATATTTTGTAGAAGCGGTGTAAAAGAGAGGGGGGGGGGGACACTGCAAATAGTCTGGGTAGCAATTTTATTAGGTGTTCAAGAGTCTTATGGCTTGGGGTTAGAAGCTGTTTATAATCCTCTTGGACCTAGACTTGGCGCTCCAGTACCGCTTGCTGTGCGGTAGCAGAGAGAACAGTCTATGACTGGAGTGGCTGAAGTGTGACAATTTTTAAGACCTTTCCTCTGACACCGCCTGGTATAGAGGTCCTGGATGGCAGGAAGCTTGACCCCAGTTATGTACTGGGCTGTTCGCACTACCCTGTGTAGTGCCTTGCAGTTGGAGAACGAGCAGTTGCCATACCAGGCAGTGATGCAACCAGTCAGGATGCTCTCGATGGTGCAGCTGTAGAACCTTTTTGAGGATCTTTAATTATTATTTTTATTTCACATATTTCATTGATTTCACCTTTATATTTATTGATTTATTTAACCAGGGAGGCCAGTTGAGAACAAGTTCGTATTTACAACTGTGACCTGGCCAAGATAAAGCGAAGCAGTGTGACAAAAAACAACACAGAGTTACACATGGGATAAACAAAAGTACAGTCAATAACACAATAGAAAAAGCTATACACAGTGTGTGCAAATGGAGTAAGGAGGTAAGGCAATAAATAGGCCATAGTAGCAAAGTGATTACAATGTAGCAAATTAACACTGTGTTAAGTTCTGACCTTGGAGATCCTTTTTATGTCTCTATTTTGGTTTGGTCAGGACGTGAGTTGGGGTGGGCATTTCTATGTTTTGTGTTTCTATGATTTTCTATCTCTATATTTTGGCCGGGTATGGTTCTCAATCAGGGACAGCTGTCTGTCGTTGTCTCTGATTGGGAACCATACTTAGACAGCCCTTTTTACCCGTGTTTGTGGGAAGTTGACTTTCTTTATGACGCTTTAAGCTTCACGGTTTTGTTTTGTTTCGTGTGTATTGTTTTTGTTTTGTTAATTAAAGAACATGTACACTCACCACGCTGCACCTTGGTCCTCTTTTTCCAACAGCCGTGACACACTGGATGTGCAGATGATGATGTGCAAGTAGAAATACTGGTGTGCAAAATAGCAAAAAAAAAATAGTTAATTAAAACAGTATGGGGATGAGATAGGTAGATTGGGTGGGCTATTTACAGATGGGCTGTGTACAGCTGCAGCGACCAGTGAGCTGCTCAGATAGCTGATGCTTAAAGTTAGAGGGGGAGATATATGTCTCCAACTTCAGCAATTTTTGTAATTCGTTCCTGTCATTGGCAGCAGAGAACTGGAAGGAAAGGCAGCCAAAGCTTTGCGGATGACCAGTGAGGTATACCTGCTGGAGCGCGTGCGAGAGCATACAGGTCGCAGTGGTGGTGGTATAAGGGGCTTTGGTGACAAAGTGGATGGCACTGTGATAGACTACATCCAGTTTGCTGAGTAGAGTGTTGGAGGCTGTTTTGTAAATGACATCGCCGAAGTCAAGGATCGGTAGGATAGTCAGTTTTATGAGGGTATGTTTGGCGATGTGAGTGAAGGATGCTTTGTTTGCGAAATAGGAAGCCGATTCTAGATTTAATGTTGGATTGGAGATGCTTAATGTGAGTCTGGAAGGAGAGTTTACAGTCTAACCAGACAACTAGGTATTTGTAGTTGTCCACATATTCTAGGTCAGAACCGTCCAGAGTAGTGATGCTAGACGGGCAGGTGCGGGCAGCGATCGGTTGAAGAGCATGCATTTAGTTTTACTTGCATTTAAGAGCAGTTGGAGGCCACGGAAGGAGAGTTGTATGGTATTGAAGCTCGTTTGGAAGTTTGTTAACACAGTGTCCAAAGAAGGGCCAGATGTATACAGAATGGTGTCGTCTGCGTAGAGGTGGATCAGGGAATCACCCGCAGCAAGAGCAACATTGTTGATATATACAGAGAAAAGAGTCGGCCTGAGAATTGAACCCTGTGGCACACCCATTGAGACTACCAGAGGTCCGGACAACAGGCCCTCCGATTTGACACGCTGAACTCTATCTGAGAAGTAGTTGGTGAACCAGGCGAGGCAGTCATTTCAGAATCCAAGGATGTTGAGTCTGCCAATAAGAATACGGTGATTGACAGAGCCGAAAGCCTTGGCCAGGTCGATGAAGACGGCTGCAGGGTACTGTCTTTTATCGATGGCGGTTATGATATTGTTTAGGACCTTGAGCATGGCTGAGGTGCACCCGTGACCAGCTCGGAAACCGGATTGCACAGCGGAGAAGGTATGGTGGGATTCGAAATGGTCATTGATCTGTTTGTTAACATTTCTTTTGAAGACTTTAGAAAGGCAGGGCAGGATGGATATAGGTCTATAACAGTTTGGGTCTAGAGTGCTTTCCAATATTTAGGAATCTTGGACGATATGAAAGAGAGGTTGAACAGACTGGTAATAGGGGTTGCAACAATGGAGGCGGACAATTTTAGAAAGAGAGGGTCCAGATTGTCTAGTCCAGCTGATTTGTACAGATCCAGGTTTTGCAGCTCTTTCAGAATATCTGCTATCTGGATTTGAGTGAAGGAGAAGCTTGGGAGGCTTGGGCGTGTAGCTGCGGGATGTGTGGAGCTGTTGGCCGGGATCAGGGTAGCCAGGAGGAAAGCATGGCCAGCCGTAGAGAAATGCTTCTTGAAATTCTCGATTATCGTAGATTTATCGGTGGTGACAGTGTTTTCCTAGCCTCAGTGCAGTGGGCAGCTGGGAGGAGGTGCTCTTATTCTCCATGGACTTTACAGTGTCCCAAAACGTTTTGGATCTGAGGACCCATGCCAAATCTTTTCAGTCTCCTGAGGGGGAATAGGTTTTGTTGTTGTTAGGGGTGTCGTTGGAAGTCGACCAAGGTGCAGCGTCGTGAGCGTACATTACTTTTTATTTCGGAATGACGCCAAAAAAAAAAGAAAAAAAGAAACCAACCCACACTGAAAGGAGGGAAAAAGGGCTGCCTAAGTATGATTCCCAATCAGAGACAACGATAGACAGCTGTCCCTGATTGAGAACCATACCCGGCCAAAACACAGAAACACAAATCATTGAAATAAAGGACATAGAATGCCCACCCAAATCACACCCTGACCAAACCCCAAAAAAAGAGACATAAAAAATGTCTCTCTAAGGTCAGGGCGTGACAGTCGTACCCTCTTCTTTTGTCCTTGGACCATGTTAGTTTGTTGGTGATGTGGACACCTCTTTTTCCTGTTGTCCACAACAAATTACACACAATGGGGCGGCAGGGTAGCCTAGTGGTTAGAGTGTTGGACTAGTAACCGAAAGGTTGCAAGTTCAAATCCCCGCGCTGACAAGGTACAAGGTCATCTGTCGTTCTGCCCCGGAACAAGGCAGTTAACCCACTGTTAGGCTGTCATTAAAAATAAGAATTTGTTCTTAACTGACTTGCCTAGTAAAATATTTAAAAAATGCTGTGGTCTATGTGTTATTATCATGACAATAACTCTCTCCTTGTTAGATTCCATGGGAGTAATATATAGATTGATGTTATTATGACATACTGCCTTTAGACTGACTATATTTCATGATGTCATAATACTAAGTATTATGATGTTAACCCGACTTCCTCGATAGATTCCATAAAGAGTCATGTCATGAGTCTACATTATGAACATCTGCTCTTTCCATGACATAGAGTGACCAGGTGAATCAGTTGTACAACTGAATGGCTTCAACTGAAATGTGTCTTCTGCATTTAACCCAACCCCTCTGAATCAGAGAGGTGCGGTTAACTTTCCCAAAGTTAACAAACAGATCAATGACCATTTTGAATCCCACCGTACCTTCTCCGATTGCCTTAATCGAAACCCCCGGCGCCCGGGGACCAGTGGATTAACTGCCTTGTTCAGGGGCAGGATGACAGATTTTTACCTTGTCAGCTCGGGGATTCGATCCAACAACCTTTTGGTTACGCTCTAAAAGCTATGATCCCTTATTGATGTCACTTGTTAAATCCACTTGAATCAGTGTAGATGAAGCAGAGGAGACAAGTTAGAGAAAGATTTATAAGTTATAAGAATTTATATGCCCAGGTTTTAAGTGCCTTTGAACATGGTATGGTAGTAGGTGCCAGGCGCACCGGTTTGTGTCAAGAACTGCAACGCTGCTGGGTTTTTCACTCTCACCGGTTTTCCGTGTGTTCCAAGAATTGTCCACCACCCAATGGACATCCAGTCAACTTGACACAACTGTGGGAAGCCTTGGAGTCAACATGGGTCAGCATCCCTGTAGAACCCTTTCGACACCTTGCAGATTTCATGCCCCAAACGAATTGAGACTGTTCTGAGGGGAAAAAGGAAGTGTTGGAAGCATTGGAGTCAACATGGATCAGCATCCCAGTAGAAGGCTTTCGACACCTTGCAGATTCCATGCCCCAATGAATTGAGACCGTTCTGAGGGGAAAAAGGAAGTGTTGGAAGCATTGGAGTCAACATGGATCAGCATCCCTGTAGAAGGCTTTCGACACCTTGCAGATTCCATGCCCCCAACGAATTGAGACCGTTCTGAGGGGAAAAAGGAAGAAGGGTGGGGGTGTTCCTAATGTTGTGTTTACTCAGTGTTTACTCAGTGTTTACTCAGTGTATATCACACATTGATGTTATTATGAGGAGTCAGACCCTGTTCTATCAAAGACAACTATCATATCCCTCGTTAGATACTGTAATAATGATGTGGTGTCAGACCCTGGGGGTATCGTCGGATGGGGCCATGCTCCTCTCCCCTGCAGGGACTAGATGCTCCTCTCCCCTGCAGTGACTAGACGCTCCTCTCCCCTGCAGTGACTAGACGCTCCTCTCC